>NW_008704623.1:1646276-1656276 GCF_000326865.2 Helobdella robusta | reverse complement strand
TCATCATCATCATCGTCATCATCGTCATCATAACCTCAGGTTGAAGAATAGCGTTACAGAAAACTTTGGCCAAATTCGAGTAAGACATCCTGTTGTAGCACTCATTATCGCCCACGACTTTCAAGAAGGCGCTTAAATATCTATGGTTTATTGATATCATTGTTCTTTGTTATTATTATTATTATTCATTTATTATTATTATTATTATTATTATTAACAACAATAATAATTAAAAATTCTGATCTGAAGGCTAATTATATTATTTCATGGACATAACATATTGTCATAACTAAAATTAATTGCCATCATCATCCTCATCATCACAACGACAACAACAACAAAGAACAAAAAAGAAAAAACCAAAGAACCTTAACAAATTGTAGTGATGGCAGGGTAGCATAGATATAACATCGGATATTTTATCTATGGACGCCTCTCTATTGATATTGTACTCTCGAGTTACAACGGTCATAATGGCTTCGTAGTATTTGTTCGGTATAACGGTATCCGGCATCTGAATAAGATACGATTTCAGCAGAGATGCCACCGTGTGTACATCGGTCGGTGCTATATTTAGCAGCACAGGTGATGATGACGACGACGATGATGATGTCTGTGATGATGACGATAATGATGATGATGTTTGTGATGACGATGATGATGATGTTTGTGACGATGAAGCTTGCAATGGTGATGATGAGGATGGAGTTATTTTTAGCGACGATGACGTCAAGGTTATTTTTGGCGATGATGTCATAGCAATTTGGTCTAATTTTAGAGGCGTCGAAAGGGCCTTTGCTATTGGCTGTTGCCACTGTTGAACGCTATTGTTATTATTATTATTAGTAGTAGTAGTAGTAGTTGTAGTTGTAGTAAAAGCAGCAGCAGCAGTAGCAGTAGTAGTTGTAGTAGTAGTACTATTGCTGTCATTAACGAGATCATTACAGTTATTAGCGTTCCTAATATTAAGTCCATCATTATTAATATGATTATTATAACCATTGTTATTAGTATTATTATTATTATTGTTGTTGTTATTATTATTATTATTATTGAGGAGGGGGTCCAGAGGAGGTCTCAAGCCTCGATCAAACTGGTCTTGCAGCATCCATATGCAGGAAGCCTTGCTTGAGAGTCTGTAAATAAATAAATAATTAAAATGCACATATATTTGCATCATATAATATTTATATATATATATTTATATAATAATGTACACATATATGTACAATGTGTATATATGAATGTATATATAAACATAAATAAATAAATTAATTAATTAATTAAATGCACATTTATTTGCATCATATAATATATATATATATATATATATATATATATATATATATATATATATATATAATGTACACATATATGTACAATATGTATATATGAATGTATATTTAAACACAAACATACACACACACATACACACACACATATATGTAAATATTAAGGTACTCATAAGTTAGAAGTTAATAAGTCTGCTAAGTCTGTATACATCTGACAATTATAACACGTGACTTTGTTTATTATTGTCGTCGTCATCATTATTGTTATCATCATCATCATCATTATCGTCATCATCATCATCGTCATCATCATCATCATCATCGTCGTCATCATCATCATCGTCATCATCATCATCATCGTCGTCGTCATCATCATCATCGTCATCATTTTTTTCATCATCGTCGTCATCATCATCATCGTCATCATCATCATCATCGTCGTCGTCATCATCATCATCGTCATCATCATCATCATCATTATCGTCATCATCATCATCGTCATTATCATCATCATCATCGTCGTCATCATCATCATCGTCATCATCATCATCATCGTCGTCGTCGTCATCATCATCATCATCATCGTCGTCATCATCATCATCATTATTGTCATCATCATCATCATTGTCATCATCATCATCATTGTTATCATCTTCGTCGTCATCATCATCACTGCATACCTAAAAATGCCATCTGTATGTAAACCGTACTGCAGTATGAACTCAACACACATGTACACAATATCGGGTACTGTGTATTTGTCGTTGTTAAATATGTTGCTAATGTTGTTGTTGTTGCTGTTGTTGTTGTTGCTGCTGCTGCTGCTGCTGCTGTTGTTGTTGCTGATGTTGTTGTTAAAGACGTCATTGCTGTTGTTGATGGCGTTGTTGTTGATGTATTTCCTTCGTTGATACATCATGACGTCATCAAGAGTCATACCAAATATAGCTGTGTGCGTGCGTTCGTTCGTTTGTGTGTGTGCGTGCGTGTGTGTGTGTGTGTGTGCGTGTGTGCAGTTCAATATTAATAATTTGTTGGTGATTTTCAAATGCCGTAATTATTTCATCGTCGTCGTAATTATCATCATCACCACCATCCCCAATCCCATCATTATCATCATCACAACCAACAACATCATCATCACAGCCAACAACATCATCATCACCACCAACAACATCATCATCACCACCAACAACATCATCATCACCACAACCTCCTCCTGATTTAGCGTAGAGAACCCTTTTCAGGCATTTCACCCATTCTTTCCTATCTTCGTCAGTCTTGGCGGCAAAAACATCCCCAGAGAGTTTTGATGACGACGACGACGATGAGGATGACGCTTTTGAAGATGATGATGATGATTTAGATGGAAATAATAATGATTTTGAAGAGGATGGCGAAGAGGAAGAAAAGGATGATGGCGGTGATGATAACAACTTCGACGACGATGACGTTTGCCGGTCGAAAAAGCAACCATCACCACTGCTATCAGCATTTCGATTGTTGCCATTATTACGATTTTTATTATTATTATAATTATAATTGTTGTAGTTGCTGTTGTTGCCATGTTTAGCTATATGAATATACAATGTTGTCAAGTTTAGCTATGAGATTGTGTAATGAATACTAACATTATACCTATTAATAAAAGTAGTAGTAGTAGTAGTAGTAGTAGTAGTAGTAGTAGTAGCAGTAGTAGTAGTAGTAGTAGTAGTAGTAGTAGTAGTAGTAGTAGTAGTAGTAATAATAGTAGTAGTAGTAGTAGTAGTAGTGGTAGCAGTAGTAGTAATAGTGAAGAAATTTTCATTCATTCATTCATTCATTACAAAGAAATACATACATATTTCTGTTTTGTTTAATTTGAAGAAATAAAGAACTTTTAGCAGTAGTAGTAGTAGTAGTAATAGTAGTAGTAGTAGTAGTAGTAACAGTAATAGTAGTAGTAGTATTAGAAGTAATGATCATAGTAACATCAGTGTGAAAAAAAGATGTACCAATGGGTATAAGATTTGCAATATAATATTTTTAATTAAAAAATCAATTTTATTGATCATTATTATTATTATCGTTTTTATTATT
Source organism: Helobdella robusta (assembly GCF_000326865.2). Taxonomy (NCBI): domain Eukaryota; kingdom Metazoa; phylum Annelida; class Clitellata; order Rhynchobdellida; family Glossiphoniidae; genus Helobdella; species Helobdella robusta. The sequence goes on along the minus strand of NW_008704623.1, from coordinate 1,652,905 downwards.
ATTATGATAAGTTTAGTAAAGTCTGATATAATGATACGATGAGACAGATATTGTTTACAACGGAAAGAAAAATGAATGAATGAATGAATGAATGAATAAATGAATGAATGGATGAACGAACGAACGAACGAATGAATTATAACTATAATTATAACTATATTATAATTATAATTTTTTATCCAATAATAATTATTATTATTATGTCATTATTTTTTAATCTCTATCATTATCATCATTATAAATATTGTCACCATCATCATCATTAAAAAAAAGGGAAATTTACTTCTATTACTACTACTACTATTGCTGCTGCTGCTGCTCCTACTATTGCTACTACTGCTACTACTTTTACTTTAAATTAAAACATAAATAGTAATAATAATTATTATTATTATCTCGATTATTGTAATTATGATAGAAATAATAATTACATTAATATGAATTTGAAACAGTTTAATGGGTTATTCATAGAAGCATTTGATCTCATGATCATAAACACTCATTATTTATAATTGGGACATTTTTTCTCATACCATTATTATTATTATTATTACCATAATAATAATTATAATAATAATAAATATTATTATTAACATAAATATTATTATTATTATTTGTTAGATTATTGTTATTTGTGTCAGTATGGCTAATGACAATTGTAGTTATAGCAGTAGTAAATCTAGTTTCGTATAACAGGATCAATTTACTTCATTTTGAGAAAAAAATTACAAAACAAAAAAATACTAACAATCATAAATCCTGAATAAATATTTATTGTTGTTACTACTCTGGCCCCCACCTGCCAAACCGCTGCCGAGCTCACTGACATCGACTTCTGAGACGCTCTTGCCTTCTAGATAGATCGGAGTCATCTTGTTTTCGTTCTCATAGCAGATTAGGACATTTTCAGTAAGTATGACGGTACGAATCTTCCAAGAGGAAAAAAATTTCACACTTTGTTTTTCCAGAGTTCCTTTTTTTATTATGTTTGTCTGGGGGTATTAATAAAAAAAATAGTAATATAAATTAATTAATAATAGTAGTAGTATTAGCAGCAGTAGTAGTAGTAGTAACAACTGTAGATACTAGTAGTAGTAGTAGTAGTAGTAGAGTAATGGTAGTAGCAGTAACAATAGTAAAAATTTGAATCGACTTAAAAATATAGCAAAAAATAAAATGTTACACCAGCAATAAAAATACCAACAATAACAGAACAACATAAAAGATAAAAAAACAACAATAACAAATAACATTAACAAACTTTTTCATTGTTATTATTACTATTATTATGATTAATCCCAGCTAAATATGATCCTAATGGCAAACTATTGACGCGATTATTCTTAGGGGTACTGAAAAGGTTCCTGATGCTTTTTTCCCCCATATTTGAATATTTTATTCTTGTTGTTTATTATTATTTCAATTATTATTTAATTTATTTTTTAATATTAATAAGTTTTTATTTATTATTTATTAATTATTATATAATAATAATTATAGTTAGTTTTGTTCTTAGTAGACTATTTCTTGATTTCTTAGTGCTTAGTGACTCTATTAATTTTTGGGATGACACTAAGACAAGTCACTAAGCCTTGGCTTAGTCACTTAGTGTCATGGTCATCCAAAGAAAATAGGAATAAAAATGATTTATTTATTTATTTTATCATATTATTATTATAATGATATTTTATTTATTTATTTTATTATATTATTATTATTTTTTTAATGATATTTTATTTATTTATTTTTATATTTTTTGAAAATAATCAATGCGAACTTTGAAAGGGAAGACGATGAAAAAACACAATCAACGTAATTCAAGCTAACTGCGCTTTTAATCATAGGTGTTTTTTTTAATTAAATCACCAAACGCTTCATTAAATTTTTTTAATATTTTTAATCAGCTGGTCAACTATTTCGCCAACCAATCAATCAACTAACCAACCAACCAATTCATCAATTAACAAAATAACTAATTTATTAATTAAATAACCAAACACTCAATAAAGTATCAAACTAATTGTTCATTCATTCAACCAACTATCAAATTTATCCAATCATTCATTCAATCAATTATCATATCCACCAACCGACCAACCAACCAACCAACCAACCAACCAACCAACCAACCAAATAAATAAATATTAACGTATAATTTAAATTTCTATTCATTCCATAGTGTTACAGTAATGATTTATTCGGTCTGTTAACAATGTAACCGTCATCATCATCTTCAACTTCATCAATCTCATCATCGTCGTCGTCGTCATCATGAATGACATTTTCATCATCCTCAGTATCATTATTATTATTATCTTCATGTCATCATTCATCATCATCGTCGTCTACAACAACAACAACAGCAACAACAACAACAACAACAACAACAACAACAACAACAACAACAACAACAACATTGACGTCATCATCATCGTCAAGGCCAACATAGCCATCGTCATCACCATCATCATCTTTATCGTCATCGTCTTCATCACTGACCGGCCGAATATTCGCACAATGAATCAGGCGGCTGGCTATCTGGAAAACCCTGGAATGAATAGTCGCGTTTTGGAGAGAGTAAAAGTAAGAGAGGGGGTGAGAGGGAGAGTAAGAGAGAGGGAGAGAAGGAAAGAAAGAGAGATCAAAAGAAATTGAAAGTGGGAGTAAATAAGTGAACGAATATGAAAAACCGAAAGAAAAAAATGGAGGATAAAACGGAGAGATAGAATTAGAAGAAAGAATTATAAGAAAAACAAGAAGGAAAGAGAAAAAAAGGAAAGAAAGAAGAAAAAGAAGAGAGAGAGAGAGAGAGAGAAAACAATAAAGTTATTTTCAAGAACCCGCCACACAAGCGAAAAATATTTTATGTTACGATCATACTTGTGATAAGCGAAAATTTATGGCTGTGTGAATCACACATTACTCATGCATACATTCAAACATACACAGCTTGGTTCAGTGGGGTTGCTTTTTGTATGTTTGTATGGTTGTTCGTATGTATGTTCTTTGTATGTATGAATGTATGTACGTATGTATGTTCTTTGTTTGTATGAATGTATGTATGTACGTACGTACGTATGTATGTATGTATAAATGCATGGTCATACATTGTTATTGCTGTTTCTTTAGTGGCCATTGTGAATCATATATGGGTTGTTTTAGCTTGTCTGAATATTTGGGCTGGCCAATTAATGATTAATCATCATCGTCTTCGTCGTCATCTTCTTCTTCCTCTTCTTCTTCTTCGTCACCATCATTGTCATAATCAAAGACATCATCGTCGTCATCGTCATCATCGTTATCACCGTCAACACACAAACACACACACACACGTACACACACAAACAAACACACACGTACACACACAAACAAATACACACACACACACATCTACACTTTGTTCATTAATTTTAATGCATGCGGATAAGTATCGCCATTTATTTTCCTTAATTAATTAAATTATTAAATATTTTTTAAAATTAAAAAGAAAAATAAATCCAATTAAGTTATTAAAATGTTTTAATTTCTATCTAATTGGAAAAAAGTTAAAATTGAATTACTGCTACAACTACTACTACTGCTGCAGCTGCTACTACTGCTGCAGCTGCTACTACTGCTGCTGCTGCTTCTACTACTACTACTACTACTACTACTACTACTACTACTACTATACTACTACTGCTACTACTGCTACTATACTACTACTACTACTTTTGCTGCTACTACTACTATTACCACTACTACTACTACAAATAATAATAATAATAATATCAATAACATGAACAACTACTCAGTTAATTATGCGTTAAATTAAAAAGTTCGCCTACAGCATTTAACTTCTGCTAACAAGATATTTCAAAAGTAGTAGTTAAAGTTAAAGCCGTAGTAGTAGCTACAGCAGCAGCACTAGTAACAATAGTAGTAATGGAAGCATGAGCAGTAGTAGTAGTAGTAGTTGCAGCAGCGGTAGTAGTTGTAGCTGTTGTTGTTGTCGTTGTGGTAGTAATAGTAGTAGCAGCAGCAAAAGTAGTAGTAGTAGCTGTTGTTGTTGTGGTAGTAATAGTAGTAGCAGCAGCAAAAGTAGTAGTAGCTGTTGTTGTAGTAGCAGCAGCAAAAGTAGTAGTAGTAGTAGTAGTAGTAGTAGTAGTAGTAGTAGTAGTAGTAGTAGTAGTAGCATAGCAAGTAAGCTTTCTTTTCATTACCATTTTAAATGCCAAAGGATGATGTTGATAATTTTTTAATTATTGTTGCTAATTACAACATTTTTTAATTCGCTCTCTAATTGACCAACAACTACTATATGCGTGTGTGTGCGTGTGCGTGTGTGTGTGTGTGCGTGTGTGTGTGTGTGTGCGTGTGCGTCTTTTCGTATTCTGCAAATGGCTTTTTAAATTGATAAATCGTTACCAGTCAAAAGAATAATCCGTTGATTGATTGATGGATGGATGGATGGATGGGTGGGTGAAGGAATTGATGAATGAAGGAATCGATGGATGGATAAACGAATAAATGAATGAATGAATGTTTTTGATTGATGCCTTATTAAATGTTAAATTGCTTTTCTGATTGATTGATGGATTGATTGATTGATAGGCATTATTGTTATTAACATCAGCATTTGCAACATTCAAGACGACAACATCATCATCATCCTAATCATCATCCCCATCTTCATCATTATCATCATCGTTATCAGAATAAGCAAAGAACAAAACATTTAGCGAAACCTGGATGCATAGATAAGTATTAAAATTGACATCACAGCTATCAGTTCTATGGGAAAAACCTCAACCTCCTTTTTTGGAAACTATTTAAGATGAATTATTATCCTTTGTTAATTGTTTGTTTTTTGCTTATTATTCTTCTTTGTTTGTAATGGATTATTTATTCTTTGTTTTCAAACGAACGAACGAATGAACGAACGAACGAACGAATCAAACAAAAAACACATGGTTGGCTGAACATTCGTCATGTTTTATCCTTCCAATCAGCTGTCATTCGTAACAAAAATGTCCAAGAATATTTTGCAATCAGTAAAGTGAGTAATTAAAAAGTCATGTCTCGTTTCGTTATAATATTCTCTTGTAAAAAGACATGTCTCGTTTCGTTATAATATTCTCGTATCGATCTACACATAATATCGTCTCGTGGTATCGGAATTATGCGTTTTCATACCTACATTATCTCTATTCATTAAAAAATATGCATGACACGAGTTTGCGAACAAATAATTTAGCGTTTTGTTATTTGCCTCGTCTCGAAACAAATTGTTGCATACATGCTGTCTCGTTTCGTATCGTCTAGGGACATCTTCAGCTTGCAACTTGCTGAGTCAGATTGGGTCATGTTGTCTCAGTCACATATTTTCTTGTATCGTATCGAATCCTTCTCGTTTGCCGTCTCGTTTTGTCTTGTGTTGTCTCGTCTCATCTCGTATCAAATCAATAAATACTATCTCGTCTCGTCTCGATTAGATAGTATAATATACATTTATATTTATTACTATGGAAAATTTTATTCATTCATTCGTATTAATCATAAATAACTAACTAGCTAGGGTTAATAACACGCCGCCTAGGTAACTGCCTTCGTAGCATTGTTACAATTCTTCATTATTATTATTATTATTATTGCAGTTATTATTATTATAGTTGTTGTTATTGTTGTTATTATTGTCGTTGTTGTGGTCATTATTTGTTACCATGGCTAACATAATTTTCGATAACATTAGTAGCAGCAGTATTAGTAGTAGTAAGTGAAGAGAAAGAGAGAAAAAGAGAGACAAAGAGAGAGAGAGAGAGACAATCAGACAGACAGAAAAAAGGTATTTAGTGGATTCAAAGGTAACGTATTCATTTTTTAAGCTTAAACCAAGCTTAAATAAATATACATGATCAGAGCCCTTAAGAGCCATTTCAATTACTAGGCACCGGTCATTTGACCTTTAACCTTTTCTAAGGTTCGTCATATTGGGAGGCTCATACCAAATGACCCCCTCATGATGGTGAAGAAGAAGATGATGATGATGATGGTGAAGAAGAAGAAGAAGATGATGAATGAATGAATGAATGAACTCGGAAACAAGAGGCGTAGAGTTTAAATAGTTGGAAACGGAAAAGACGAATGAATGTGTGATGTGATGATAGTGATGTTGTTGTTGTTGTTGTTGATGATGATGAAGATGTTGTTGTTGATGATGATAGTGATGTTGTTGTTGATGATGATGTTGCTGTTTTTGATGATGATGATAATGATGTTGGTGTTTTTGTTGATGGTAATAGTGATTTTGTTGTTGTTGTTGTTGATGATGATGATGATTGCAAAAATTATTTAAAAATCGGAAGTGGCGAAATCAATTTATACATCCCTGATGTTTGCAAAGAATAAAAAAACTAGTTCAAGAAACTATTTTTAGACCATAGAAAATAATTTTAAAATGTTCATGTTTGTTTATGTCATCAATCAAGTTTTAGCTAAGCAGATAAATGATTGTCATTGATCGAACCTTAGGGCTATTTTGTTGTAAGCACGCACACACACACACACACACACACACACACACACACACAAACACACACACACGCACGCAAACACACGCACACAACCCACACATATTCAAACGCACACAT
>NW_008704623.1:1615780-1640811 GCF_000326865.2 Helobdella robusta | reverse complement strand
TGCGCTGACTTTTAGTGATGTGTGTCTGTGTGTGTGTGTGTGTGTGTGTGGTGTGTGTGTGTGTGTGTGTGTGTGAATGTTTGTTATCTTTCTGCCTAATTGCTATTGTCTCTATTTCAAAGTTTTATTGTTATTTATTTGGATTATTGTTAATGTTATTACTATTATTATTATTATTATTATTGTTGTTGTTGTTGTTTGTTGTTGTTTACAATTTATTTTGGCGACTTTGGCGAAAATTTTTGTCGCCGAAAACACTGCGCAAAACACTATTTTCCTCTTATAATAATAATAATAATAATAACAACAACAACAACAACAACAATGATAATAATAATGATGATTATAGGATTAACCACCAGGCATCTTTGTAAACAAACATCAACAAAGTTTAATTGTCAAGTACATTTATACAATACATACGTACGCACATACATACATACAAACAAACAAACACACACACACACACACACACACACACGTATATATATATATATATATATATACACAAAACAGTTGTTAAACTTGAATCCATTCATCCAAAGGCTGCTGAGCGGGAAGGAATTGAAATATGCTCCCAATTTTCTCCCATTTTTCCTCATTCCCTATATGATGTTATATAAAGTTGTATAGAGTTATATACATAGTTATATAGACTTATAGAGCTATATATAGTTATATAGGGTTATATAAAATTGTATAGAGTTATATATATATAGTTGTATAGAGTTATAGAGTTATATAGAGTAATATAAGGTTATATATAGAACCATGGAATTTTCACAATCTCCGTTCCCATGCTAACTTCTAGTTTTGAGACCAGCTCTGAACTTCGTAAGTGATGGAGAAGTAGTGAGAGAAGGAGGTAGAGAGTTCCAGAGAGAAGGGCCATAAAAGAGAGATGTAGATTTAGCAAGAGAGTATTTAACACGAGTTAAGAAGAAGGTGGGTAGGTAGGTTTTACATAAATTAATTTTAAGTAGTTGGTCAATATTTGATTCTTTTACTTTACATAGAGATTAAAATATAGATATGCAACATGCACACATCCATCCATACACACACACACATACACACACACACACACACACATACAGACATACATGCACACAGACATACATGCAAACAAACATAGTTAAAAATCAAGGTTTAACGTTCGTATTGCAGTGCTAATGAACCTTATACAATGTCATTAATTCTTTTTATTTAAAAGCATAATATCATGTATTATATAAATATATATATTTATATGTGTGTGTGTGTGAGTGAGTGAGTGTGTGCGTGTGTGTGTGTGTGTGTGTGTATCTACACATATTAAATATTTATATGTATCTATATAACGCATCGCGGTTGCTATAGTTATTAAACAACAAATCTACTCTTCATACATACAAACATACATACATACAAGCATACATGCATACAAACATACATATTAATATATATATATATATATAAATATATATATATATATACGCCCATGCATACATACATATATATGTATATATATATATATATATAAACGCCCATACATACACACATACATACATTCATATATACTTGCATTTATACATACATACACATACACTCACATACACACACACACACATATATATATATATATATATATTTATATATATACATTTTTTCATTATATAAAAGCTGGTATTTCTAAGAAACGAGTACATATTGATGTACAAATGCCGAAAATTTTGTTCATGTTCTCTGTGCTAGATAGGATTATTTTGAAATGATATCTTTCTAGTTAATGAAACTCGGATGGTATATAAGTGTGAATAGTTAACTTCACCACTACTACTAACAACTTACTACTTCTTCGCCTGGTTTCAAGCGCGTTATTGTTTAGCAAAATCGAGTTAATTTTATAATAAATAAATAAATAATAGACAGACTAAATCACATTGCGGATTATTATATTATAGGTACAAATAAAATATTGTAACCATAATTATCTGTAACTATTGTGACGTCATCGCGTGTTTTTGAAGAAAAAAAACTATTTAAGAAAAAAGTGCCTGAAAAGATGAAGCCGAATAGAAAATTAGAAAATTTAAACATCCTCATTGCAAGCAACATGGAGAGGTTGGGGATAGATTTTTTTAACGATTTTCATTATTATTTGTTGTGTTTAATTTCAATCTGCATTGTATATATACTAGGTTTTTGATGTGTGGTTGTTCAACGTTTCAAAATTTCATCCATCCATCCATCCATCCATTCATTCATTCATTCATTCATTCATTCATTCATTCATTCATTCATTCATTCATTCATTCATTCATTCATTCATTCATTCATTCATTCATTCATTCATTCATTCATTCATTCCTTCGTTCATTCATTCGATCATCATGATAATGTTACACGGTATGATTGCATAAGCATGTGGTATAGGTATGGTGACCCCAAAGTAATAGGCATTTCTCTATATCTGCATACATTGCACGAACTTTGTTCTCGTAACAGTTAATATGTTTTTATTATGAATTTATGAAATTTTTGTTTAAAATTGTCGAAAAATGCGGAAAAACCTATAAAAATTCCGAGTTCATTAACACGTTACAGCCAGCTAAAAGCTATGCTGAGACAATATTTGCTCACCTCACACATATGCAGCCAAACACACTATATTTAATGCAAATTTATGAATTAATTCACTTTTATAATAATAAAATTATTAAATTATTGTTATTATAGTAAAAAATTAATAATTTCGCCTTTATAATTGCGTATTTTCTGAAATATTCGACATAAATTTCGAGATAAAACTTGAGATGTATTGCGCAACCTTTATATTGCGATGCAATTCTGCGAATCGATTTTTTGTGCATGTTTTTATTTATTTTTAATAAAAAATTGTTATTTGATAAATTTAAACTAAAAATTAGGATAAAAAAATAATTAAAAAGTCGGCATTTTGATTAAGTTTTTCAATCTTCCATTCAGATTATTTTTTTTTATTTCAATGCACTTTTAAAAATATTAATTTATTCTATCATAACTCTTAAACAAATATTTTTCACTAAATCATAGCTCTTTTGACCTTTAAAATGATTTGTTGACGCATTATTTGCGATAATTATTTGTAATAATAATTATTTATTGCTATAATTAAGCATAATTTATGGTTATTAGGCATAATTTATCATAATTATTGCTTTTGCAACATAAAATGAAGATTTTCAAATCATGGTTATTAATTTTTTAACTTTTTTTTATTTAAAATTTTAATATTAAATTTTAATCTATGGTTACTAATTAAATTTTTATTTTGTGTACGTTAGTGAAGTCGGCATTGACTTTAACCAGTTAAATAACAAAAAATAATGTAAAATAAAAATATTGCTACTCTCAATTTGTCAATTCAATTAGTGACACTAATTTTTTTTATTTAGCTAAGGTTGTTAGTGCAAGTGCTGGTAATAACAATTTATCTGCCATTTTTAAGCCTTTTAAAATTTAGAAAAAAGGTTATAAAACCACATTGCCTTCTTACAGCTTAAGTTTTTTCATTCCTTAATATGCTAATCTTGAAATAGATTTTTTGATATTGATGACAATTCAGATTTTAAATTTGAATAGCTGAAATAAAATATTTTTTTTAATTTTTTTATCTTTACAGAGACGAGTCATACGCTCATGACTTGAAAGATGTCCTGAAAACAGCTCACGAACAGGGCAGACTAACCTGCGGCATCTACGAATGTGGAAAAAGATTAGAAAAGTGAATTTCAATTTAAATTGTTTATTTCATTTATATTTAAATATTTAATATTTTAAAAATTTATGTCTAAATCTATTTGTGATGGTTAGTTTGAAGTTTATACAAATTACAATCTATTTTAAAGTTTTTTTATTCAAAATTTTGAAAAATTATAAAAAAAATTAACACATCCCTATTTTTATTTCCCAACCAATAGCAATCCAGATGACATAATGTTATGTATTCTACCGGTGTCTTCAAAGCAAGAAGACCCGACACTTCACATCCACCGAACACTAATTAGTGCGTTCTGTCTAGAGGAAGGCATCCATATTGTAAACGTGAGCAGTGCGGACAGTTTGAAAAATCTCTTCACCTCCAAATTTGGCTCCGTGAATTCAGATGGGGAGGACATTGTCTATGATGACGTCGTTGATGACGTCATTGGTGATGATGTAGTAGAGGGGAATGCTTGTTCCAATGCTGATAGTAAAGATTACAATTGTCTCCTGGTCGAGGTGGGTAAATTATTTTTATTATTTTTATTTATTTATAGTTTTACTGAATTTACTAAATTTTACTATAAGGATAAGGATTATTTCGTTTTTTGTACCTAAATTCAATTTTATTCAAATTCTTCATCCAGATACCGATTGAAAATCTATCCCAATCCGAGGAAAAGATCCTAAATCTATTGGACTACTATCAAGATGAATTCCCATTGGTCGACCTCGATTTTATCGGGTTGCGCTGCTGTTAGATGATTGGCTGCTGAAAATAGCACGTCTGAATACGTGAGTCATCGTTTCCCGATAGCCAGTTTCTGGTAAGTTGAGTGATTGATTCTTGGTTGATAAGATGAATGATTGGATGAATGATTGGATGAATGATTGCTTGGTTGATTGATTGATTGGATGAACGATTGCTTGGTTGACTGATCTATTTATAACCTTTTAAACGCATTTTGGATGTAAATTTGAGTGTTGCAAATTAAAAAATTTTTCAGGTTGTAACTGTTACAAAAAAGGGCACTTCTAACTTGTTGCAAAACCAACAACTGAAGCAACATAGCACCGACTGAATGCCGGGTCGACAGTTTCGCAGAGACACACAACTACAACAGCTACAACTTCAGTAGTACAACTGCTGCTACTGCTGCTGCTACTACTACTACTACTGCCGCAACGACAGCTAGTACTACTGCTACTACCTCTACAACAACTGAAGCTACTTTCACTACTACAACTGTTACTTCCACAAAGACTATTACTACTACTTTTCGTATAATAATAACAATAATTATACCAAAAGGAACTACTATTATTACCAACTATAATTATTATTAATTATAATTTTTATAAATATCTGACAGTGGCTAATTATGTACAATGCCAACAATCTCATTTCTTATCGTTCATCCAATGGTCATTTATCATCATCATTATTATCATCATTGCGGTTACAGAGTTATCAGTATTGTTATCATTAATTATAATATTATTATTGTCGTAATTATTATTATTATTAATATTATTTCTAATATTATTAATATTATTAATGTCGATTTATTTATTATTACGTTAATAAAATTGTAAATAAAATAAATAAAATAAAACTACTTGAATATTATTAACTCGTTGTGGTTTGACTCGTTTATCTTAGAAAAGAGCCCACTCAATAATAATAATAGTAATAATAAATCATAATAATAACAATAATAATAATAGTGACAATGAACATAGGTAGTGAACATGCGAACATACAGGCAGGCATACGTGCATGTACACACACAAACATACAATTACAAGCATAGTAACCCATTTAGACGAGTCTATAAAGTTCTAGAATTGATTTAACCTGACAAAGGAAGCTTGCAGCACAAATAATATGCACGCATATAAAATACAAACGACCATACATATCTTCATATGCATACATTCATACATACACATTCATATTTACATACATACATAAACAGACACATACATTCATACGTACATACATACACACACGTACATACATACATACATACGTACCATGCAATTTTCAGACCAACATTTTTAATGCAACGCTATTGCGAGAACCTTGCTGCTAAATGGCCTAGAATGTTGGTGCGAATTCTACTTTGTTTACATTTTCAACCTATTTATATACCCAGACGCACATAAACAAATAAATACACGCACGTACACACACACAAACAAACACACACACAAACACACACACACACATGCGGTCATTGCCATTTACTCCCCTAAGATATGAATGGCGAAGAATTCAAGATTCTTGTTCCGGGTAAGATTAAAAACATTATTGTTTACCATTATTAATATAGTTATTATTATTAAATTAAAATAAAAGATTAAAAGGACGAATTTAAAAGTTGTACACATTTGTGTGAACACTCGCTTGCATCGCGTTTCTCCATTTTGCCTGCTACCATGTCAACGCCCTACGTAAGTACATAGTGTGTGTACAGAGTGCACAAGAACTTGTTTGTGTGTATGTGTACTGTGATGTGTGTGTGTGTGTACTAAGGATATTAAGTACTCGTGCACTTATGTATGTGTGTGTGTGTAGTGATTTAAATATGTGTTAATGTACGCGTTTTCGAAGGCTGTATTAAGCGTATGAAGTATGCATGCATTTTTTTAATTATTATTATAAGAAAACTTGTATAGCGACTTTTATAGAACTACCCAAAGTCGCTATCCAACATAACCAAAAGAGAAATTTTGTCCTTTTAAGTGATCAAACAAAAACATAAATATTTCGGAAATAAACATAAAATAAAGATGCCATTAACCAAGAATCAATAAATAAGGTCCCATAACACAATTCAAACACTCACAAAGAGTGTGTATGTATGTGTAAGTATGTATGTATGTGTGTGTAAGTAAGTATGCATGTATGTATTAATGAATTAAGCGTAATAACGATTTCAACAGTTGCTTCAATTGTTGTACATTCAAGATCAACGAACGAATGAGTGAATGAATGAGTGAATGAATGAACGGGCTGGCAAATGAATGAACGAATAAAAAATAATTAACACCTATTTGATTATTTATTTATTAAATCTCAAATTTTTGAAAAAAAAAACAAAAACTAAAAAACAAAAATCCGGAAGGAACAGAAACAATTATATCTACCTATCTACAATGCGATAAATCAATAATAATAATAACAATAATAATAATAACAATAATAATAATAATAAGCAGTGGCGTTAAAAACTGTTACCACTATCATCATCGTCGTCCTCATCATCATCACGCCACCATTGTCATTGTCTTGAAATAATAAAAAAATGTAATATAAACAATAATTATCGTTGATGATAATAATAATAAAATTTATTATTATTATTGTTAATTATTATTATTGTTAATTATCTCGCGAGGGCAGTGATGAGCCCCGAGCAAGTTTCAAAGAATTCTAAAATTTGGTGAAGCCCTGTAGACGATTGGTCATCCACTTCCATCTCTTCCTCTGATTGGTCGGAAAATATTTGAATGGTGAAATGTGATAGGTTGATCTTTATGAATGGTGAATTGTGATAGGTCGATCTTTATGATAGTAAACTGTAATTGGATGGGATATTTTTTATATGGAGAACAGCAAACGATTGACTTTTTAAATAGTGATTGGTTTATAAGTTTTGAATGGTTATACTAGCCAATCATAAATCAATCAACCAGCTAGTCAGCCAACCAGCCAGCCACCAACCAACCAACCAACCAACCAACCAACCAACCAACCAACCAACCAACCAACCAACCAACCAACCAACCAACCAACCAACCAACCAACCAACCAACCAACCAACCAACCAACCAACCAACCAACCAACCAACCAACCAACCAACCAACCAACCAACCAACCAACCAACCAACCAACCAACTAACCAGCCAACCAACAAACCAACGAACGAACGAACCAACCAGCCAACGAACGAACGAACGAACGAACCAACCAACCAACCAACCGGCAACTTCGGAAGCAGCTCTAGTCATTTTTTTGACCCTAAGTGCATCGGGGTGTTCGGATGTGTGGAGGTTTTTAAAGTCCAGAAGGTAACTTTTGCCGTCAACTTGATAGAGCTGGAGACCCATTTTTACCTTTGGTTGATTGATTGATTGGTTGATTGATTGATAGATAGATAGATTGAATAAATGAATTATTGACTATCTGGTTGGTTGAATGGGTGTTTGAAATATAAGTTATGAACAATTAAATACCTAGGCTACAAGCTTTTATCATTCATTCGCTCAATCATTTGCTCTTTGGCTCATTCATTTACTCTAAATTTAATTTCTATCTTTTTCTCTTTCCCTCTTTTTCTCAATCAATCAATCAATCAATCAATCAATCAATCAATCAATCAATCAATCAATCAATCAATCAATCGATCAGTCAATCAATCAATCGATCAGTCAATCGGCTAACATATTTCCCAGTAACTGGATTCTTTCTTCTGACAATGACATGAAAATTAGTTATCACTTTCCATTCCTAATAAGAACAACAACAATAATGATAATAATAATGACGATAATAACAATAACAATCAAGTCTTCATCGCCAACATCATCATCAGCATCATTAACAGCAGCAGCAGCAACAGCAGCAGCAGTATAACTTACGTAACCGAGGGTTTTCATTGCTTTAAATACTTCGTGCATTATGTCCAATGGCTTGCTCTGTGATCTTATACCTGTCAATGAATGAGGGAATGAATGAATAAGTGAATAAATGAATGAATGAACAAAAGAACGAAAAGCAAATGAAAGAGTAATAATTGATTGACTGAAGAAAAAAGAAACATGCAAATTGAATAAATGAACAAAAGATTGAAAAAATAAGCGAATGAATGAATGAATGAACGAGTGAAGAAACGAATTAAACAAATAACCTAGATGCCATTTAGATTTTCTTATGGGCGGGGCTTTGGTATCAGCTGGCAGTGACGGGATTGGATCGAGGGCTACAGTGGCATTCAACTCTAAGCAAGTGATTGGCGAGTCGATAGACTCATGAATATTAATAAGCAATATAAAATGGTGGCGAAAATTTTAAAATTTGCACAAATTCCCCATCACATTAGCAACGACAATATTAACAACAACAACAACAATATCAACAACAACAACGACAAACTATAAAAATAACAGGAAGTAAAACCCCAATTCCTGACTTGGCATCCTTTCAGGGTGATGATGGGTCGTGGTGGGGGTCGTTGGAGACATGGGGGTGCTTGTGCCCTCGTTCTGCTGCTAGGCCCGCCAAAAAACAAAATAACAACACGACAGTAATTTCATTCATACAGGGCCAGGAACACTTTGAAAAACAATTCCCTAAAACAGACGTATGCATCATATGGATGTCAAATTGCATGTGAAATTTCTCAAAAATTCAAACCCAATCAGTGCCACCCGAGAGCCACCACCACCACCACCCCCACAATCACCACCACCATCATCATCCACATCACCATTTTAACCATCATGAAAGATTCAACGGGTGGACTGGAGGCCACGAAGAAATCTAGGATCTGCAACTTCTCCGTCTCGTCTGCGATCCTCTTATTATCCATGATGAGGTTGTAGGCTATGACCAGCTGGTCCTGCTGGTCCCCGCTCAACAGTGCACTGTGCACGTCGGCCTCACTCACGTGACACTTCTGTAGGTGTCACGTGATCGTAACGATTATAATAATCAAAGATGGTTGGCGGGAGAGAGAGAGAGAAAGAAAGAGAGAGAGAGAGAGAGAGAGAGAGAGAGAGAGAGAGAGAGAGAGAGATGACAACACCACCAACAAAAATACATTTCGGACAAAAAATATCAGAGATAAAAAAAATTATAAAATCCCGTACAGAAACCACCCCCACCCCCATATAAAACAACAACACCCCCTAAAGAGGGCCAGCCCTGCTCACGACTGACCTCGCAAACCTCCTGAATAACTTCAGTATCAATGATGGAAGCATCCACATCGGAGCCAGTCGGGAAGAGGTAGGCAGGCAACTGCTGCTTGAACCACTCATGCTCCCTGATCTCGCGAATGCAGGCCCTCTGAATCGGGTCCACGACCAGCATCTTCGAAATCAGATTGGCTACCGATTTGTTCACGTGATCGGGGGTGTAGTAATGGCCAGCTGTGATTGGTTGGGGGCGTGAAATTAGGTTACAAGCCAACAGGCAGACAAATAAATATAAAAAGCACACACACACACACACACATCACTAACATTTAATCTTTCTAAACAAGGAAGGCACGTGTTCATCATCGAACGGTAACTAATGAATAATAAAAATAATAACTAGAATACCAAATAATAATAATAATAATAACGACACTTTAAAAAAAAACCACAAACTGTTCCACAGAGAAGTGCGAATAGTATGACACCACAACTCCAGATGTCAACCTCAGGCCCAGCATACAATCTGTGAATGGATGATTGAATGGATGAATGAATGTATGGACAGATAGACTGAATATATATATATATATATACTGAATGAATGAATGAACAAATGAATGAATAAATGAGTTTTTCATTTGTGGGATCGCATATAATCTGCAAATGTATTAATGATAGGTAAACAAACGAATCAAGGTATGAATGAATGAATGAAAGTGTAAATGAATGAATGAGCCACAACAACAGCAACAACAACAGCAACAACAACACAAACTTTCCAGAAATGACTTCTGGTGCAGCGTAATTCGGACTACCGCAACTTGTCTTCAAGAACTCTCCATCCATCATCATGTTTGACAGGCCTCGTGTAATTGGTTAATTAGATGATAAGAGTTCGTGCATAGGTTAATAGCGAGGCAAAAGCATAATCTAGGTTCAGCGCTTTAACATGCTGTCCTCACAGTGAAACACAACAAAGTGTTTTTAGATTCTTATTTTTGAGTCAATGAATCAAGCCAAATGTAAGAATAAAACACATTGTCGTCGTCATATCATTTCAGATATTCTAACACTACCGATTTGTACAGCAATAAAAGAAATTAAAACCAAAGGCTTTTCAGACGATAACTAGCCGTTATAACGAACCATTTAATATATTTGAACGAATTTTTGCTAATTATAAATTTAATATATGTTACAAAATAAAACCGTTAATATATGAGAGCTACGGATAAAATAGTACATGTAATGTAACATGGGTATAACACGTTACAATAGTGAAGATATCTTCTGACACGTTTCGTTGCATCTTTGAAGAAATCAATTTCAAACATAAAACTCAAACAAAGGCATGTAGTTTACAACAAATTGCTCGAAGTAAAATATTTTTAAAGCGTTCTTACAGACAATCTTTGAGAGAAAGGAACGCACAAAACCATCCATCTATACTTAATTCAACTTCAAAACCGCCCATCGTTTCGAGTTCTTCGAATTCTCAGAACATACAAATTACACAAAATAGATTACAAACGCATCTACAGCATTATTATTTTAATAAATTTATTTATCATTTTTATTCTATTATTTATCAATTTGCTTGCTCTGTAATACTCTCAGTTAAGCTTTGGCTTCTCATACCACTCCTTTTGAATAATTTATGAAGAGTTTGTCTCTGTAGGGTAGAGAGAAAGAGAGAGAAAGAGGGAGAGAAAGAGAGCCTACAGTTGATTCATATTGATGTTGTTGTGATTATTAATGTTTCGGCTGATGTTATTGTTGTGTCTCTATGTGGTTGAAAGTTATTAATGATTGTTTGGTTGATGTTTTTTTGTTGTTGTTTTGCAATCATGTCATCTGTTTTGTATGTGGCTGTTAGTTTTGTTGTTTCGTTTTTTCACTTTTGATGTTTTTTTATCTTGTGGACTTTTTTCTTTGTTTTTTTTCAAGGTTTTTTAAGGCGTAAGAAGTCTTATTTGTAAGAAAATTTATAAGACAACTTGACAATGAATTCCGCAAATAGTTAAACTAAAACACTGAAATCCACTCCCATCTTTGTAAGAGAGAGAGAGAGAGAGAGAGAGAGAGAGAGAGAGAGAGAGAGAGAGAGAGAGAGAGAGAGAGAGAGAGAAAGAAAAAGAAGAGAGAGAGAGAGAGGAGGAGAAGATAAAGACTGCTAATATATATAGACCTCGTCTTGGCAACAGGGCAACAGCAGAACCAAACGCTTCAACCATTACACCATTTAAATCTGTTCTGCCATAATTAAAAAACAACGTAAGCAAACAACCAACCAACCAACCAACCAACCAACCAACCAGCCAACCGACCAACCAAAATCAGCGATTTTAACATTCAGTTGCTTATCAAGCAGTAAGTTTTCAGGCTTCAAATCTCTGTGGACTATCATGTGACGATGGCAGTAGTCCACTCCAGATATTATCTGCTGGAAAAACCTTCTTGCCTCATGCTCTTTTAGCTAAAATTAGATAAATTAGGAGGGTTAGGAGGGGCCCAAGATGATGATGATGTGGAAGGTGGTGGTTAGGATGATAATGATGATAAGATGGATGATGATGTTGATAAAGATGACGAAAAATTATAATAGCAATAATATATACAAAAACCAACCAACCAGCCAGCCAGCCAACCAACTAACCAACCTTCCCATGCTTTACAATGTATTCAAAGAGTTCTCCACCGCCCACATATTCCATAACCATGAATATGTCAGATGGAGTACTAATAACTTGGTACCTATAATTATTAACAATAATAATGGTAATAATAACAATAATTATTATTATATTGTATTAAATATAATAATAACAATAATAATGAACAATTTAATCAAATTGAAAATGTATAATTATAATGATATTCCCATAGTTTTGTATATAAGTGATTTAACAACAAACTCAACATTATCACCACACCACCGTCATCATCACCACCTACTTACAATTTAATTATATGTGGGTGCCTGAAGAGCTTTAAATTTTGGATCTCCCTTCTTATCTTGCCCACCACATCCAGGCTCTTTATCTTCTGCCTATTCATGACCTTGATTGCGACCTTGTGGCCGGTCAGCTGATGAATACCGACTTAACAGATGTTTTAAAAAATGGTCATAAATGTGATGATAGCTATCAATGATAAAAAAATCACAATGAGATCAATTTTTTTCATATTTTTTTTAAAGCCAAGGTAACTCAAATGAATATATTTTTTCAATGGCTATTTTATATTTTAACTTTGGATTTGAAAAAATTTAGTCTGAGTAAGATAGAAATAGTTAGATCAACATCAAATTAATTATAAAATGACGTAATTATATTAGGAAATAATTAAAAAGTTAATCAAAGTGCAGTCTTTTTTTTGTTTCAAAGACACTCAAAGAGACAAAACTGTGAAAATAATCAATTAAAATAAACAGCCTAAATTCTAAAAAAAGCAAACAAACGAAATTAGAAAATAAGTAAAAAATAGGGACTAGAAATCACTAATGCCTAAATAACTCTGAAAATAAAACTCTTAAAAAACTAGAAAAATGACAAAAAAGCAGCATCTCCATCAGCAGTAGAGAGTAGACAGACAGCAAGTAGACACAAAAAACACTTATAGAACACACTAACAACTACTAACTTTTAACTTTTCCAAAAGTTCCTGATCCAAGAGTTTCCCCCAGAATATAATTTGCAATCTTAACTTGAGGACCAGGCGAATTTAATGAAGAAATCATCGGATTTGGGTTAATTTTTTCGGACGCCATTTTTGCTTTCGGTATGTTTTTCAACAAACGATAGAAATGTGCAAATCACTTTTTTTATTTAAAAGTTTGATGATTTATTATTAATAAAATAAACTTGAATGTTTTAAAATAAAATAAAATTAATTTTTATACTTAGATATTTTTAAATTTAATATTTGAATATATACTGAAAAAATTGTTTGAAAGTTCCTAATTTAAATAAAAAAATGGCTCTCCATAAACTACATATGGTTGATTATATAAAAGGAGAGTTATGTAATGATAAAATTAATTTTTCTCAAATAGATCGGTAACTGTTTAGGTTTTTAAAATTTTACACTAATTTTAGGCGAATTTCACGATTAAATTTTTAAAATTAATATTTATAATTGTTGATTTTGCGAATTGAGGAGTTAATTTAATTTTGCAACTGCGCAATAGGTGGTTTTTATAATTTAAAAAAAAAATAGCAAAATTTCCACATTAAAAATTTAAAATTTTAATTTAAAATTATAAATGTTATTAAAGTTAAATTGTTTATTGAATGCTAAGAAACTGTAAATACTTTTATAATAATTTGAAAAAATTAGGTAATTATAATTTGTCACCAGCAGAATAACTTCTGTGTTCTGTGAACATGTGAAACCTATGAGATGAGAGCAACAATTTTATTAATTAATTAAATTAATTTTTAAAATAATAATTTTAAAATAATAAAAAATAAATTAAATTAAAAAAAAAAAAGTTTTAAATTTGTTTGAGTAGCAATAACATAATGACAAATCATTAACTTTTCACTAACGACTAAAGTCTGAAATTTTTACAACAACCGACTGGCCAACCTATAATCAATTATACTGCCAACAAATCAGTCAACTCACTTAACTTTTACTTATTTACATTACTTACAAGCTAGGACTTCTGATGGATTGGATTAAAAGGTATCAATTGAAAAATAAATGAATAAATTTTGATGACACTTTTAATTTTTAATTAAATTAACTAACTAACTGATCAATTTATAAATAATTATAAATATCTTTGGTTTTTAATTCAATTTTAAATAAATTTTTGTATACAAAGACACATGTGGCGTAAGGTCACAATAGTGCTAGAGCTAAATAATACGTTGTGATATAAAAAATTTCCTAATTTTGAATTTCCTAACTAACCCAGCAGCATATCAAAGCGTAAAGATAGAGATTCAATTCCATCCCCGACTGAGTCTACTTTATTTAAATTCTCATTAGCCGATGAGCTAGCCAATGAGCGTCTGACAGACATCGATTTTTCAGTTTTGGTCTCACTACCGAATGGCATTGATATTAATGAATGGTTGGCCTCACACAGTAAGTGGTGATGGTTGGTTAGTTGGTTGGTTGATTGGTTGGCTAATTAGTTGATTGATTATGTAGTTAGTTGGTTAATTAGATGGTTAGTTGATTGGTGAATTGATCGTTTATATCATTATCTTAACCGTCTTCTCTATCATCATCATTCTTAATTTAACTCAAAACAGGCGCAAATTTTGTTTTTAATTTGCAATTTCAACACTAATTAGAAGGACACATTGTAGTGATTATGATGTTGATTATGATGTTTATTTATTCTTCTTTATTCATTCATTTATTCATTCATTCATGCATTCATTCATGCATTCATTCATTCATGCATTCATTCATGCCTTCGTTCATTCATTCATGCATTCATTCATGCCTTCGTTCATTCATTCATGCATTCATTCATTCATTCGTTCATGCATTCATTCATGCATTCATTCATTCATTCATGCATTCGTTCATTCATTCATTCGTTCATGTTGTTGTTATTATAAGACACACTACTATTTCATTATATTTTTTCATGCATGTATATATTTTTTTATTTTATTTTGTAAGTAAACAGCCATTGTTATTGTTACTACTACTAATACTAATACTATTACTACAACTGCTACTGCTACTCCTGCTGCTACTACTACTACCACTACTGCTATTATTTTCAGTACTTAATATGTTTCCAGCATTATCATTAGTTCATTGAATGTTATTTAGTTAATAATTTTTCAACTTATCCATTGGATAACTGACACTCCTTGCACATGCAAACTCTCCCAACTCATCAGCCAGCTGTGTCATACTTTAATTTATTCATAAACAAACTTTAACCTCACCCACATAATCAGCTGTGTCATTTTTTGAGCACGTCAATCAGCTGTTCAGCTGTTTGGCCGAATCCTGCAGGGCTAGCTGTGCTCAGAACAGCTCAATGTTAGTAGCTGTGATGGCGATGATGATGATGATGCTGTTTATGATGATGATGACGCTAATGATGATGATGATGATGATGATTATTATTATGTCAGTTCTTATCAATGGGTGGATGAAAAAGGTAAAAAAACGAAGTACAATGCGCCACAGTTTGTCGACCTTCTACTCAGTTCCATACAGAAATATGTTGAAGATGAAACCATTTTTCCAACAAAATACGGTTGGTTAATTGGTTGACTGATTGACTGGCTGGTTGATTGGTTGGTTGTTTGAATGGTTGATTGATATATTGATTGGCTGATTGGCTTTTTAATTTTTGAGTTGGTTGATTAATTGTCATTCATTCATTCATTCATTCATTCATTCAATCATTCAATCATGCAATCCATTTCATTTGAAAGTATGCAGGCAAATACATGTTATCATTATTATTTTTATTACTACTTACTACGACTTATACTACTGCCGCTACTACTACTACTACCACTACTACTGTTACTACTATTACTACTACTGCTTTTTCTTTTACTATTACTACTACTGCTTCTTCTACTACTACAACTACAACTGAATATTTACACAGCAATGAAAATAGGTTGGCATTTGATTTGATTGATTAAAATTTTATACCAGGGTTCCTATTATTTACCATCAACACACTCACACACACACACGCGCGCGCGCGCGCACACACGCACACATTATCATCGACATCATCATCATCATCATCACAATCAATCATCATCATTATCATGATGACCAGGAAATAAATTTCCCCAAACGTTTGAGGCGATCATCCGCAAGGTACACTGCAGACTACAGCAGATCATCAATCACATCTACCAGTACCACATGAAGTCCGTGATGCAGTTGCAGTTAACTGTTGGTTGGGGATTGTTTGGCTGGTTGGGGATTGGTTGGTTGGTTGGTTAGGTTGAGGATTGGTTGGTTGAGTGATTGATTGATTGGCTGGGTGGTTGAATGAATTGATTGATTGAATGATTGATATGCCGTCTGCAAATACTCAACTTTTCAACCTTTCAGTCATTTAACAAGTCTTCAAGTAATCATTTAATTAATTGATTACTCAATCAATCAATTAGTCAATCAGTCAATCAATCACACATTTTCCCACAGGCCTGCTTAAACACAACCCTCCTACACTTCCGCCAATTCAACGACAACTTCCATCTTCTGACGTCATCATCTACGTCGTCGTCGTCGTCCGACAACAACAACATCATCATTCAGAAGGAATTAGATCTCCTGGAGCCCTTCTACCAGCGACTAAAACTACTATCTCTACAACAGAGGCAGTTGAAGCAACAGCAACAGCATCACCAACAGCAGCAGTACGTGACGTCATTCTCATCGCCTTCGACGCCTATGTCATCGTCATCGTCACCATTTCAAAACTCGTCGTCGCTTCAGTTCTTACCGCAGAGGAGTAGCTACACTAATTTCACTAATCTAGGAAATAGCGACTGCTCGCCGGGTTCTTCATCTCTACCTAAACAGCAGCAGCAGCAGCATCAAAAACAGCTGCCGGCCAAAAAAAGAATCTTTATGTCCCAGTCAATCAATAAGAATAATAATAATATCACTAATAATGACAACAACAACAATAATAATAAAAATATAAATATTATAGGTAGTAGTGCTAGCGTTAGTTGTAGCAGTAATGGCAGCATTTCTACCAGTAGCAAAATATGTAATAGCAATAATAATAATAATAATAATATAAATAATAATAATAATAATAATATAAATAATAATAATTGTGATAGTAGTAATGGTAATTGTCTGACATTGTATGTTGCATCTTAAATAATAGTAATTATGATGATGATAACAATAATTTTTTTTTTCGAAATTTAATTCTTTTTCATCTTGTCAAATTTAATTCTTTGGTGAATTTATAATGATGATAATAATAATAATGATTGTTATTATTATTATTGTTGTTATTTTTATTGTTTTTTTTTTACAGTTTATTCCCAGCACTAATAATCTGAGTTATATTGTTTTATATACATTTATATGTATGTGTGTGTATGTGTGTGTGTGTGTGTGTGTGTGTGTGTGTGTGTGTGTGTGTGTGTGTGTGTGTGTGTGTGTATTTTTAAAATGCATTTCAATTTATTTTTTAACATTGCCAATTTGTTTTATCATATGCTACAAGAATCATGGGCTCGAAAAATTCCTTTATCATATTTTCTCTCTCTCTCTCTCTCCGTACACTTTTCTTATTTTGTATTTTTATTTCTCTCTTTCTCTCTCTCTCTTCCCTCTCTTTCGTTTTCAGTAGCATACTCTTCAATTAATGTAAGGCGTGATGCGTTAATGATACTATTAAGCTTTTTACTCCTCTCTTTTCTCTCTTTCTTTCTTATTTATCTTTCCTTTTTCTCTTTATTTCTCTCTCTCTCTCTCTCTCTCTCTCTCTCAATTTTATCCATTCAATCATCTATTCAACTTTGTAGATATTTTGTAAAGACACAGACAGGCGTTAGACTGCGCTGTAGACAATTTTTTGCTAACAACAACAACATCAATATCATTTTTGTATTTTTGCAGAAGTAATAATAATGATAATAATAATAAGAATAATAATAATATTATCATTGCCGTTGTTGTTGCTGTAATTATTATTAGTTATTATGTTTGTTGTTATTTTTGTTGTTTTCGTTTTCCTTTTTCTTACCATTCTTTCATCGTTCATCAGCTATGATAAGTCTATGTTACTGACTAGGAGCTTTACACACATACACACGCACACACAACACATACACGTACACAGACAAACACACGCACACACAACACACACATACGCACACACACTAGAATTCTAGTACGGAAAATTGAAAAGGCAAACTTCTTTAAATTGATTAATGCCAACAATTCGGTAGAATTCATACAATACTCTATAAAATATGGTCTTCCAACACATACACACACACATATATATATATTATTATCTCTATTACACTGATGATGGTAAATGTTACCGGAAAAAGCTTTCATGCTACTACCTTTGCGACAACTAACTCTACTACTACAACTAGTAAACTCTTTTCCTATAAAACCAATGGCAATATCTTCTTAAAACAATAGTAATAATTTTCATCTAGATATTTTGTTAGCATTCACTATGATAATTGCGTCGTCCCTAATTGTAGCTACATTACACGTTCTCAATATAGATCTTCGTTATCGCGTTGTATCATAATCATGCCTATGTTAAAATATCAACAATTATGTTTGTATATATATATATATATATATGTTAAAATATCAACAATTATGTTTGTATATATATATATATATATATATATATAAAGACTCTATATATACACATAGACACCCACATACACACACACGCATACATACGAATACACACACACACACACACACACACACACACGCAATTCCTAGCTTACCAAACATTAAAAACCGTTTTTTTCGGGTATGGGCCAAAAAAACTGCAACAAGAGTTATAAAACTGGTTAATATTATTACTAATTATTATCATTTATCGTTAATACCAACCATATAAATAATTTCATTAAAAAAATGAGCGAACCAGTGAATAGTAGTGCTAGCCATGTATGTCAATGCTTTATAAAATACGTATATGGAATTCACTTTCCTTAAATTCAACTCAACAACTGCCTTTCTCTCTCTCTCTCTCTCTCTATATATATATATATATGTGTGTGTGTATGTATGTATTCATATCCCTCACGTGATCTTTGCGTTCGAAAAAGATCAGATATATTTATTGTTTGAATGATTTGATTACCGTTGAATCTTTCATTTTATAGTACATTAGGCCGGTGGTTTATAACTATATATAAATATCTACATATGTATATTATATAGTACACACACACACAAAAAGATAGAGATATATATTATATATATATAATTTTTCTTAGGCTCTTATTACATTCAATCCATCTGTAATTATTTCTTGTAACCGATGAAAATTTCTCTCTAAAACTGGGAAGGTGTTGTTGTCCTTAGTTGATATTTCCATTACCATTTGCTATTAAGTTGAGAAAATGAAGTAATAAATATAAGAAGGAGTTTATTTCTGTTATTATTAACTACTGAATGAATAATTAGCATATCCTGCTCTAAAATAATATTTAATAATAATTATTATAAAAGTAATAACAATAATGATACAGCCAAAAATATCAGGAACATTAACGTTTCAAGCAAAAAATGTTGTGTATGTGAGATTGCTATTATTAGCTGCGAGTTTACAACATCCCGAAATGTATGTATGTGTATATGCATTTATTATTACGCTCGAGTGTATGTATGTACGTATGTTATTCTTGGCAACTGAAATTTTCCATTGCCTGAAGTGTTTTAACCACATAAAAGAAAGAAGTTTAGGAATATTAACAAACGAGAATAACAATAATAATTATTTTATTATTAAATCATTACGAATTTAGAATCAAATATTTAATATATCAATCATTAAATAATAAGAATAATAATATATAAGAACAATGACGGTAGAAATAATAATAATATTTATAAATATCAGCTGATTTTAACAAGAAATGCAATTAAATAGTGCTGTATAACATTACTATTTTTATTGGTAGTAGTAGTATTAGCAGCTGTAGTAATAGTAGTAGTAGTAGCTGTAGTAATAGTAGTAGTAGTAGCTGTAGTAATAGTAATAGTAGTAGTAGCAGTGGTGGTAGTATTACCATTTATCAACAGATTTAATTAAAATATAAGAAAATTAAATTAAAATGATCTACCAAACCAAATTACAGTAATTATGATGATCAAAAGGTATAATAGGCATAATAATAATAATAATGATTCGTCTTCCTGTCTCTCTCTTTTCTCTCTCTCTCTCTCTTATTCTCTCTTGTTTACGATGACACCAGGACATAGATCATACTGTCAAATTGAAGAAAAAATTTGATTGAAAAAGTGATAAAATTGAATTATTATTATTATTATTATCATTATAAATTATTAGTTATTATAAAAAACATACAAAAAAAAGACAAAAAACAAATAATTAAAAAAACGGATTACCTATAGAGGTAATAGAAGAAGGTAATAATGTAGAAAGCCAATTTGATCCAGCCTTCACGATTTCCTCGACTGAGTTCGTCTGCATTCATGATCGTGGTGGGGTCATACAGACCAGGGCAGGACATAACTGGTCTGTTCATGTACCTATGGTGTTTTTTTGAATAATATATCTATGGTGCTTTTTAAAAAGCACCAACGTTCACACACATAGCACAAACCTCTCACTCATAGCTATAATTAAATAATAATTATTGTCTATTATAATTAATAAAATAATTAATTCATATATTTTCAAATGAATAATAATTTACAGAAACCTATGGATATGATAGAAAAGTAGTGGCAGATTGAGTACCACTGTGATCCACTCGAAGGTGATGATGAAAAGCAAGACAAAAAATGCATGTAGGCCGTACTCTGGCAGAACTAACTATAATTATGATATTGTGAAATTATCTTTTAATTTTATAAACAAATTATTTCATGTATGTATACATCTATGTTATATATATGGTATGTCTATGTATAAATAAAGACTTTTAAAAACCTGACATTGCTAATGAAATGAAGTATGTATGATGAAACTAGATACTAGAATCTTTCAAATGTTAGTGAAGCTTAACCCAACAATGTGTTGTTCATAATTAACAATTATTTTAAATTAAAAAATTTAATTATTTAATATCTTTGATCGAAGAAGCAGAACACTTGGGTAAAAATTCACTGGAGAAAAAAAAATTACCGGATTTAGACTTCTGCACTGATCAATGGGGTTCTTATAGTCAGTCTTTAACTCATCAAAAGCAATGATCTGTTGACAGGTGAACAAAAATTCATTATATATCATTAATAACATTAAAAAACTAAATACTTCTAAACTTAATTAAGTTTTAGTAAATAAATATTTAGTATTAAAATGGCGAAAATAATTTAATAATCAATTTTTAAAATATACGAACTGTTGACAATGAAATAATTAACAGACGTAAATCTTTCTTACTTGGTAAATCACGAAAAATATCAAAATAGCAGTAAAAATTAAAGCAATTATGTAGCAAAATGCAACGAAAGAAAACGCCATCTTGGTTTTGCCGGATGCGGCAAATTCAGTTTAAATTTCAAAAGTTAGAAAAGAAAAAATAATGTTAATCGAAATGAATGATTAAAATTTATTTTCTAAAATACAGTTTTTGACATTAATCTCGTTTAAAATGGCCAATTCACGTAACAAATACGTAAGTTACTTCATCTCAGTTGCAAAACTTAAACGAGATCAGATTGATGTTACGTGTTTATAGAGGATTATATGATGAAAATTCTTTAAAAGGTACTTTTTAAACTATTTAAAGGCCATGCTGTGAAACCATGAAATATTGCATTAAAACGTCTTATTTTAACACAATTTACTAGTTTATGCAAAGATTATATACACATACAAAGCATAAATGTACACAAAAACACCTTTCAAAAATGTAACACCGTCTAACAGATAGAGAGGAAGAAAAAAGGAGAAATAAAAAAGAGATAAAAAGAAAAAAAAGAGAAGAAGGGAAATAGAGAAAAATAGCGCACACACAAACGGCAATAATGAAGCGCTGTTAACATCTAACGCACATCTCTGGACGCCCCTACCCTCCTCTGAGAGGACATTAACCAATAGAAAGTGACACCAAACAGCTGGAAAATATGGAAATAAACACGGCATTGACGATAATAGGTGAAATTGAGCAACATGCATTATTGAGTAGTAAGGTCTGTGTGTAATAAAGTTTGATGATGATGATGTTGTTGTTGTTGTTGATGATGATGATGAGGAGGATGTTGTTGACGATGATGATGATGTTGTTGATGATGATGTTGTTGTTGTTGTTGATGATGACGTTGTTGATGATGTTGTTGATGTTGTTGTTGTTGATGATGATGATGTTGTTGTTGATGAATGATGTAGACCAAACGACATAGAATGGAAAGATGCAAGTAAGTACTGCTAGTTACTTCAAGACGATCATTATCATAATCACCACCACCATCATCATCATCATCATCATCACCATCATCATCATCACCATCATCGTCACCGTCATCATCCATCAATTTAAAACAGTTGAGAGCTTTTTTAAATTGAATTAAGAATTAATGTGCAATGATGCGAACATACATACATACATACATACATACATACATACATACATACATACATACATACATACATACATACATACATACATACATACATGCATACATGCATACATACATACATACATACATACATGCATACATACATACATACATACATACATACATACATACATACATACATACATACATACATACATACATACATGCATACATACATACATGCATACATACATACATACATACATACATACATACATGCATGCATGCATACATACATACATACATACATACATACATACATACATACATACATACATGCATGCATGCATGCATGCATACATACATACATACATACATACATACATACATACATACAGACATACAACGTGTTTAAATACGGTTAAATGCATCCTAAGCCCATTCCACAGTAGCTGGATATTGTTGTACACATGAAGGCAATTTCAATTTTTTTTTTGCAATTGTGATGATGACTTCAAAAATGATGATGATGGTAATGATGATGATGAGGTAATGATGGTGATGATGATGGGGTAGTGATGGTGATGATGAGGATTAATCGAATCAAATCGAATCGAATGATGATGATGATGATGATGTTGAAGACACCATGGAATCTAACATCTGTTTTTATCATATGTGTTATATCCAATCAGCCAATCAATCAACCAATAATTTAATTATTTTTTAAATACGTTATAATTATCATTACCATTGTAGTTATGGTAAATAATTACAATTATATAATTAATATAATTACTTTCCTTGCAGGGTTGAACCATAATTAGAATAATAATAATAATTGGGGCCAAAACAACATTTTTTAAAATTACAACAAAGCAATAACAACTACAATCACGACTATAACAATATCAACAACAAAACTACTATTATCATTACTATTGTAGTTATGGTAAATAATTATAACTATATAATTAATATAATTACTTTCTTTGCAGGGTTGAACCATAATTAGAATAATAATAATAATTGGGGCCAAAACAACATTTTTTTAAATTACAACAAAGCAATAACAACTACAATCACGACTATAACAATATCAACAACAAAACTACTACTACTGCTGCTGCTGCTACTACTACTACTACTACTACTACTACTACTACTACTACTACTACTACTAATAATAATAATAATAATAATAATAATAATAAATAAATAATAATAAACTTAATGGGTATGGATTAAAAAGCAATAGAATAAAGCGGAAGTGGATGGTTTTAATTAGATTTGACAGGTTACTTATTCATTCATTCGTTCGTTCGTTTGTTCGTTCGTTCATTCGTTCGTTCCTTTGTTCGTTCGTTCGTTCATTCATGCTATAGTTTATTCTTCCGTTCGTTCCTTTTGGCCATTTATTTGTTTGTTTGTAAATTTATTTAACTGTTCATCCATTAATTTCGTCATTTGTTTATTCTTTTATTCATTCATTTATTTATTTGCCTGCTCATTCACTCATTCGTTCATTCATTTATTCAGTCAAGCGTTCTTTCATTCAATTTAATAATCACAAAATGATTTAAACTCACTGCAGGCCATTTTTTTCAATAATTTCTTCTTTCGTTCATACACAAAAATCTCCTCTTGAAACATTATTTACGATCAAAATATTAATAAACGCGCGCTGTATTGTGATTCTCTTTTCTTATATTTGTTCTTTTTTTTCTCTGCTTTTACTTCCGGCCATTGCCGGAAGTTGTGGATGACGTGATAGTCACGTTTTACTTCTCTATGTAGAGTCTTTTGGTCTCCATTTTTATTTTTTTATTCTTCATCACTATAATTATTTTAATTTTTAATAATAATAATAATATTAATAATATATTTATAATAATAATAATTGTTATTATTATTATATACTTAATTATAATTATCATTATAGGAACGGGGACAATGGCGAAACTCAAGCAGAGAATATCATTATCATCATCGTCGTCGTCGTTATCATTATCATCACCACAACCATCATCATCATTACTATCACCATCACCATCTTCATCATTACTACCATCACCATCATTAACATCACCATCATTATCATCATTACCATCACCATCATCATCATTACCACCATCATCATTATCATTACCACCACCACCATCACCATCAT
>NW_008704623.1:1612438-1615730 GCF_000326865.2 Helobdella robusta | reverse complement strand
TTGAGGAGAACATGAGGAAGAATGAGAGGGAAAGAAAGAAACAAAGAGAAAAGGAGAGTAAAAAGCAGAGAGAGAGAGAAAAAGAGAGATAAAGAGAGAGAGAGAGAGAAAGAAATAAAGAGAAAGAGAGAAATAAAGAGAGAGAGAGAGAGAGAAGAAAGAAAATGCTAATGAAAGGAAGAGTAGAACATCCAATCCACCACATACCATTCCGTGTAGCATCATCAGCATTACATAAATTGTTAATTGTTTATAATATATTTATTTAGACGGATCTCTCTCTCTCTATTTGTTTTTATTTTTCTCTCTCTCTTTCTTTCTCTTTCTCTCTTTCTCTCTCTCACTGCTTAAGTGACCATATTTAACGTAAAAAATTAGATTACACGGGCACTGGTTCATGAATGTGTGAAGCTTTGATGATGATAATGATGACGACGATGACGATGATGATGACAATGATGATGATGATTACGATGATGATGACGAGGATGATGATGATAGCGATCATGATGATGATGGCGATCATGATGATCATGATGATGATGATTAAGAAAAAGGTGATGATGAGGACGAAAAAGACGAAGACGACGACGACGATAATGATGAAGACAATGGTGATGACGATGATGAAGATGACGATGACGATGATGATGATGATGATGATGATGATGATGATGATGATGATGATGACGATAGTGATGATGATGATAATAAAGTTGATAGGTGGCCGAAGGAAAAAAAACAAAAAAAAATATGGCCACTGGAATATAATTAATCTTTAGAGAATTCGGAATGATGACGGTGATGATGACGACGACGATGACGTCATCAACGATGATGATGATGATGATTGTTACTATGATGGTTACGCTGATGCTGATGATGATGATGATTCAATAGATCAAAAAAACATGATACAAGTTAGAGCAAAGTTGTTTTAAATTAAACTTAACAATACAATTATCATACTTACTAAAATCATCATCATCATCACCGTTCTTATCATCATCATCATTATCATCGCCATCGTTATCATCATCATCTCCATCATCAACATCATCATCATCAGCACGCCAGCGAGCAGTCTAACTAAAGACCAAATCCCCTGAGAATGTCCATATTTTTGTTCTATATGTTTGCTGTTGTCATCATTAAACGCTGCTAAACAAAAAAAAAAAGAAAAATACTAAATGAAAAACTAAAAAAATAACTTCCGGCCATTAGATTTAGGATCTTTGGATGTCTCTTTGATCTTTGATTTAATGTTTATGTTTTCTCTGTCTTTGTTTTAACGTTCGCGCATTTCATTTCTATGTCCTTTCGGCTGCAAACATTATATCTTCTGATTATTTTTTGTTGATTTGCTATATACACACACACACATACACACGCACACACACACACACGCACGCACGCACACACACTTGTGCCATCAATCTAATCAAATATTAATTCGCATTCAACACAAGCTCCAAGCAATAAAAATATATTGCATATCTAAAGGCAGAGCCTCCATGGCAGGTAATAATAATATATACAAAATACAAATGGATAAACATACATACATACATACATACGTACATACATACGTACATACATGCATACATACATAAACACATACACACATATACAAGCATACATACAATTTAATTCACTTAGGCTAACTTACAATCGAATGAATGCAGTAAATGCATGTAGACATGCATGCATGCATTCATCTGTGTATGTGCGTATGTATGTTTGGATCGAGGGGTATTTGTTTGGATGAATGAATGAATGAATGAATGAATGAATGAATGAATGAATGAATGAATGAATGAATGAATGAATGAATGAATGAATGAATGAATGAATGATTGATTGAATGGACGGTTAGATGGATAGACGGATAGATGGATGGACAGATGGATGAATAAGCAAGCAGGTCCACTGAAGCATAATTGGATGGATTGAAAGTAAAACTCGTAAGAGAATGAGAAAAAAAAATTAAATTATATGTATCATTGACAACTGCAAACGCAATTCCTCCTACTACTACTACTACTACTACTACAACTACTACTACTACTACTACAACTACTACTATACAACAACTACAAGCGCTACTACTACTACTACTATTACTACTACTACAACTACTACTACTACTACAACAACTATTACTACTACTGCTGCTACTTTTACTACTACTACTACTGCTACTGCTACTACTACTACAATTACTACTACTACTGCTGCTACTACTACTACTACTACTACAACTGCTCAGATCGTATCGTGACAAGCGGCCGTTAGTCACACCCTCTACCTATCTTTGCTGTGCATGTATCTGTTATCAAGTGTAGTAATAGTAGTAGTAGTAAAGTTTAGTAGTAGTAGTAGTAGTGGTAGTGGCAAAATAGTAGTGGTAATGAAAGTAGTAGTAGTAATAGTAGATTAGTAGTTTACAAATTTTTAATTTGTTGTGTCAGCAACATCAGAAAGATCAACCATAATTTTACTGTTACTACTACTACTACTACTACTTCTGCTGCTGCTACAACAACTACTTCTACTGCTGCTACTACTGCTACTGATACTACAACAACTACTACTACTACTTCTACTACAATAACTAATACTACTACTACTACTACTGCTACTACTACTACTTCTACTACAACAACTACTACTACTATTACAACTACTACTACTACTGATATTACAGAAGAACGGCCATTACCATTACTATTTTCCTCGGCATCAACACAAAAACGATATATTTATTATGTACATTCTTGTTATTTCATCTCTCCCGCGAATATCATCACTATCAGCACTAACCACAACTAATATCATTATCATCATCATCAACATCGTCGTCATCATCATCATCATCATCATCGTCATCATCACCACCGATTAATTGCGTATGCTCAGATGATGGAAGGATTGCACACGGATTTGCTTGGTTGATTCTCTAAGCCTCTTCCAGTTATTAATGGCCATCATCATCATCGTCATCGTCGTCATCACCATCTTAATGATCGTAATCATAATCATCGCGGCATAATTATCTTCCTCATCAAATATTTCCAGCTTTCATTAAATCAACTAACCAACAAACGAAAGAACGAACGAGCAAACAAATAAACATACATATAGAAAGAGAGAGAGAGAGAGAGAGAGAGAGAGAGAGAACTCGAAAAAATGGGTGAAAGATATTGTTCTGCTAACACTTTTTAACCGTTTATATTTTTTCCAAGTCTCCATGCCCCTCTCTTTTTCTTTCTCTCTCACTTTCTTTTTCTGT
>NW_008704623.1:1595787-1608287 GCF_000326865.2 Helobdella robusta | reverse complement strand
TAGTAGCAGAAAAAGTAGCGGCAGCAGCAGTAGTAGCAACAGCAGCAGTAGTAGTAGTAGTAGTAGTAGCAGAAGAAGTAGCGGCAGCAGCAGTAGTAGCAACAGCAGCACCAGTAGTAGTAGTAGTAGTAGAAGAAGTAGCGGCAGCAGTAGCAATAGTAGTGGTAATAACAGTATCAAAAAAAGTTGCAGCACGGAATCGTTATGAAATAATGGAAAAATTTATGATACGGACTATATAATATATATATATATATATATATAATAGTATATATATATTTAATATATATATATATATATATACTTCTATAGACGCTAAAACTACTTAAATCAATCAGAATCAATCTGTATTCGAACCCACGACCTTTGCATATGGTGTCCAGCCTTTTAACCTCTTGACTACTAACGTAACAATGAATGCGTGTATGAATATATGTATGGATGGGCGGGTATATGTTTGTATGTGTATTGTACGTAGATGTGTGTTGTATGTATGTATGTATGTATGTATGTATGTATGTATGTATGTATGTATGTATGTATGTATGTATGTGTAGATAATAAAATGCAATTATAGCCATACATCATCCAATGGCTGGCACAATACCGTAGAGTTTTTCTTTCAGGTAAATAAATATGTCAGTCTGTTTGGATGTGTGCGTGTGTGTGTGTGTCTATGCATGTGTGTTTATGTTTGTTTGTATGTGTTTATATATGTACATATATATGGGTGTGTAATTATTTACTGATAATTTTAACATTTTAAATATATATTTACATTTTATTAAAAAAAATTTTAAACTTTAAAAACGCAGACAGCAGATGCCGCAGGCCAGCTGGCGACAGGTGACGATCGAGAAGACGCCAAGCTACTTCGTCACCAAAAACGTGCCGAAACGAATTTTCACCATGTCCCCAAAAATGAAACTCATCATTGTGGTCCGCGATCCAGTAACTAGGGCCATCTCTGACTACACCCAAGCCAAGGCGAAAAAAAAACAAATGCCGAGTTTTGAAGAGATGGTGTTTTTGGGCGGGTCTAGGGGTAATCATGGCGGTGAGAATGGGGGTTTCAGAGATGGAAATGATGGTAGTGGTGGCAAACTAAGTGGTGATGAAGTCGTTGGTGATAGAATTACGCAGTCGGTGGATTTAAATTTGACTGAGCAGCAAAAACAATTACAAATTGAAGCATATCAAAATGAAGAACATCTTGAATCGCATAATCATTGTTGCCCTCAACATCACCATCAACGTCATCATCATCAACGACAGCCGCAACAACAACAACAGCAGCAACAAAAAAATTCTCAACTTCAACAAACAACAAACTACTTTCCACAACAACGTCACCTTCAAAATGAGCAGCAGCAACAACATTTGCAAAAGAGACGCCTACAACTTCACAGACGCCAGCAACATCAGCTACAAGACATCGCAAACGACATAACGAACTTCAACATCGCAACACAATTAACACCAAACACTCCTCTTCATAGCCACGAAAGATTAAAACCAAACCCAAAATCTCACCACAAAACCACCCAAAAACCACAAACTCAACAAAAACACACCAACACAGCCGGAATTTCTCAACAGCCCCTAAAAGTTCACCCACCGCACCCAAAAATAGCAAAAAATTGGGGCGCTATAAGAATTGGCGTCTACTCGAACTACCTCAAAAGATGGCTGAAATATTTTCCGGCCAGGAACATCCACATAGTACACGGAGAGAGACTGATAAACGATCCGGGCGCAGAACTGGCTCTCCTGCAGGATTTTTTGGGACTGGAAAGGCAAGTAACTCAGGAATCATTCTACTTCGATCCGGTTAAAAAATTCCCGTGCTTGAGAGTTAGAACAAGCGGAAGTAGTAGTAATATTAGTAGTGGTAGTATTAGTAGTATTAGTAGTAGTAGTAGTGGCAGCAGCAGCAGCAGCGGAGTAAGTAGTAATAGCGATGTGATAAGTGATTTAAAAACTGGTAGTAATAACGGTAATGACGAAGACGACGATGACGATGATTACAATAATGCTGACGATGATGATGATTATAGTGAAGATGATGATGATGGTGATGGCAATGATGATGATGATGCCATGGGTGAAAAATCAGTTGATTCGTCTTCAAAGGCTTCCAGAAATAACGGTCACATTGGGGATTGGATTATCAATAATGTTATTCATGATGACGACGACGATGATGATACTACTACTAATGATGATGATGATGACGACGATGATGATTATGATGATGATGGTGGTGGTATTCCTAGTTATGATGATAATAACGACGACGATGTTACTAATACTAATGCGAGAACTCAGTATAAACAATCGTTATCATCATCCTCATCATCATCAAAACCAA
The DNA here is from genome assembly GCF_000326865.2 of Helobdella robusta. NCBI lineage: Eukaryota > Metazoa > Annelida > Clitellata > Rhynchobdellida > Glossiphoniidae > Helobdella > Helobdella robusta. The sequence continues at coordinate 1,605,916 of NW_008704623.1, read as the reverse complement.
CTACGTCATCGTCATTCCAAACGCAATGCCTGGGCAAGACAAAAGGTCGAAGACACCCAAAGGTTGACCCCATGACTTTGACCTACCTGAGGGATTACTACAGACCCTACAATCAACTATTTTACAGGATGATCGGCGTCAATTTTGCGTGGCCTTAACCAGAAAATTTCATCAAATGGCGCGAAATGACGTAATTTTGGCGCCATTTCTATAAATAGATAAATTTTGGCGCGAACTGATCTAATTTTGGCGCCATTTCTATATTGTTATTCAAATTTTGTGGCAAACTCTCCTAAGTTTGGCGCCATTTGTGAAAATAAACTATGCTAACATAGCGCTCTTTTTAAAAATATATAATGCTACATACATACATACATACATACATACATACATACATACATACATACATACATACATACATACATACATACATACATACATACATACATACATACATACATACATACATACGTACATACATACGTACATACATACATACGTACATACATACATACATACATACGTACATACAAACTCATGCACATGTATACAAAGAAATGCACACACACCTTCATACAAACAAACAGGCATACAAACACACGCACACATTCATCCATGTATGTTACAACACAACATACCCGAAACGTGTATATGCATGCTTAAGTCATTTATCTACATCTTGCCAAACTACCACCACCACGACGATGATGATGATGATGGTGTTGATGATGATAAAGATGAGGAAGAAGAAGAAGAAGATGATGATAATGATAACAGTGATGATAATGATGACGATAGATGATGACAATGATGATGAGGAGGATCTTGAAAAACATTAAATTCTCACAAACATTGTATATGCAATCCCGTAAATGTTATTATCGCAAAATTTCAAAATTAATCTTTTTGTATAGATATTTTTTTCAACATTTTCATAAATAAACATATATATATAAATATATATTTGTTTCCTTTAGTTATCAGGTTGGTATAATTAAATAAATAAATAAATATATATATATATATATATATATATATATATATATATTGAATTAAGACTGTCAGAAATGCAATTATTGATGAAAACCACAGTATGTTCAGCGTTAGTTGGCTTCATGTTTAATTTTTCGATTTCCCAACCTGTAGATCGTCAGGCGAGGCGAATACTTAACAGTCGTTTAATTAGTTACCGCAGTCTTCAACTCTCTGCAGTATGACACTTCTGTCTGTTGTAATTTTCTAGGATGGCTCTGTTTCTAAATTCATGGAAAGTATTCCCCAAGAAGGAGTTTAATCTAATTGTTAAGTATTCACATTAAGTAAATAAACAATGAATCCACAGAGTAGAGACACTGTATACGTATCACATATTGTGTGTATATGTATATATTTGAGCATTTGGCCCACATACACAACGTACAACAATTCGAACACCGAAGATGGTATAGGAATACCGAAGCAAGTTTCTCTGTTCTACCATGCTTAAATGTTCTACCATTCTTAGAATTAATGAAAATTTTGGTTTTGTACTCAAGAAACTTGACAATGATCTACAATCTACCGTTAGAAAAATCTAAAAATTAGACAGGAAACAAACTAATGCGGAACATGCTTTGATTTTCATCACTATATATATATATATATATATATATATGTATATATCACATTTATAATATATGCAATTAAGCAATGTTCTGTCTATCTATCTGTCCTTTTCATTCCTTCATTTGATGCGTGTGTGTGTGCGCGCGTGTGTGTGTGTGTTTGTGTGTGAGTTTGTTTGTGTGGTATAAACTGATATAAAGAATATGAACATATAAATCATTCCACATTGGTTCGTGTTTTATACGAAATTGATTCACTGGTAGTGTTGTTATTCTTATTATTTTTGTCTTTTTATTGTTCTTCTTGTTACAATTAGTATTATTATTGCTATTATTATTATTATTATTATTATTATTATTATTGCTATTATTATTTTATTGTGCATTTTTTTACCTGCAAATTGTTTACCTAAAAAAATTTACCTACGAAAAAATTTCTTTGTTTCTCTTTTCTTTGTCGCTTGTGGCGACGATGATGATGATGACGATGATGATGATGACGATGATGACGGTGGTGGTGGAGATGGTGGGAATGATGGTGGTGATGATGGTGGTGGTGATGATGATGATGGTGAGAGAGAACGTTTAAAAGTCATTCAACGATTATTGGCTTGAGCATAAAATGTCAGAAAGTTTATCGATCATGTTTTTGGAATTTTATTTCTTTCTGTCTTTCGCCATTCATCCATTTGTTTGTTCATTTATTCATTCTTTCTTTCCTTCATTCATTTAATTCGTTCATTCGTTCGTTTTTTCATTCACTCATTCATTCATTCATTCATTCATTCATTCATTCGTTCGTTCGTTCGTTCGTTCGTTCGTTCGTTCGTTCGTTCGTTCATTCATTCATTCATTCATTCATTCATTCATTCATTCATTCATTCATTCATTCATTCATTCATTACCGTTATTGTTAGTAATAAAATTCTTTATACATTCATTCATCCATCCATTCATTTATTCATTCATCAATCTACTTATTGATTCATTCCTTCATTCAATCACCCATTCGTTCGTACATTCATTCACTGGCTAGCTAATTAAGTCATTTTACCCATCCGTCCATCCATCTTTTCATTTATTTTCTCATCCTACTTTCCTTCCAGCCATCCACAAATTAAAAGCCTAAAACTATCAATCAACAAGAGATCCATTCCACGTGATGTTTGTTTACTTTCTGACGTCACGATCATCACCATCACTGTCATCAACATTGCCATCATCATCACCACCACCGTCATCATCATCATCACCACCACCGTCATCGTCATCATCACCACCACCGTCATCATCATCATCACCACCACCGTCATCATCATCATCACCACCACCGTCATCATCATCATCATCATCATCGTTGTCGTTGTTGTTTCGTGTTTATAAATGCGACTTTCAGGAATGATTGATGGCTGAATGCGGTCATTAAAAAGGAATAAATGTTGATGATGATGATGATGATGATGATGATGATGGTGATGATGATGGTGATGATGATGGTGATGATGATGGTGATGATGATGGTGATGATGATGGTGATGATGATGGTGATGATGATGGTTTATGCTGTTGTTGCCTAAATGTTGCTTCGAAAATGAAAAAAGTTAAATGCAAATACTACTACTGCAGCTGTTTCTGCTACTAACACTACTACTGTTACTATTACTACTACTGCTACTACTACTACTACTACTGCTACTACTACCGCGCTGCTACTACTACTACAGCCACAACTTCAGTGATTGATTGAGATGTTGTTAATTGAGAAAGTGTGTTGCTTGTACAACTCAAGGGACCAGTGATATTTATCAACACTATTACTACTACTACTTTTGTTGCTGCTACTACTACTATTACTACTGCGGTCACTACTATTGTTGCTGCTACTACAACGTTGCTGCTGTTGCTGCTGCAGTTACTACTGCTGCTACTACTACTAATACTACTTTCTGTCGTTTTTATTCTTTATTTTCTCTCTCCATCTTTTTGTTGCCATTTTCATTCTCTTTCAATTTCTCAACTTCACTAATTCTTTTTTCAATCTATCTGTCCATCAATCTGTTTGCTTGTTTCTTTCTTTCTTTCTTTCTATCTTTATCCCTCTCCCTCTATCTCTCTTCTCTCTCTCTCTCTCTCTCTTTTTCTGTCTTGTCTTTATTTCTATCTCTATTACTCTCTCTACCTCTATTATTTTCCCTCTCTACCTCTTTTTCTCTCCCTATCTTTCGTTCTCGTGCTTCGTATTTCAATTTTAAATTATTAAATTCGCTTCATTCCTCTCGAGTTAAAAATATTGCATATGAAAATAATAATAATAATAATAATTGTAATAATAATAATAATAATAACAAAAACAAGCATCAACAAAACTCCTTCCTGTCAATTTTTACGTCAGAGAAAAAAAAAATGCTTATATTGTGTTTTTGGTTTTGGCGTTTTTCGGTTTTCAAAAAAAAAAAAAAAATACGAGTGACTTGCCATTAATATTTCAGCGCGGAAAACAAAAATGGAGAAAATTGGCGTCATCATCATCGTCATCATCGTCATAATAATAATAATAATAATAAGATTAATAATAATAACTCTTCCATGTCGAAATTATTAGAAAAGGCTGTAAATATGCATGTAACAAAGGAAATGAAAAAAAATAACAACAACAAACACACAACAATAATAATAACAACAACAACAACCACAATAATAATAATAATAATTCTTTTCCATGTAAGAATTATGAATGGGCGTCAAATATACACAGCTACCCGCGGTCTCAAGACGTTGTGGGCGGTCTTGCTAAACGAACCAGCAAACACACGCACGCACACACGCACACACACATACATACATACACACACACATACATACATTTATACATACATACATGCCTACATACATGTCAAAAAATTGAACAAGGAATGTTCATTTCAACTAGGAAGGCTTAGACAGATCAGAAATTCGCTTGATGTCTAGTTCATGCGTTCATTTATTCTAAGCTAGACTACTGTAATAGTGTATTCTATGGAACTCCCAACAAAATCATATGCCTGCCAGCTACGGTCAATTCAAAATCGAGCAACTAAAATATTTACTGGTGGATTAAAGTTTGAACATGTGAGTCATAGTCTATTGAACCTGCACTGGCTGACTGTTGGGCAAAGAATCAAATTCAAAATTGCCATCCTGGTATTCAAATGTTTGAATAGTCTTAGTCCCAGTTACCAGTCTGTCTGGGGAGTGTTTGCATGGGTTCACACCTTCTCAACGTCCTCAGATACGATCAGATTCTTCTGTCGCTACCAAAAACACAATCGGTTGTAGGAAACAGAAACTTTTCAATCGCTGGTCCTACAGTTTGGAATGATTTACCACACCACCATCGCCAGCCTGAGTTAACTCGTCAACATTTTCGTAAAAAACTAAAGATTCATCCTTTTATGAATTAAACCACATGACTTAAGCAGCGCCTTTGAAAAGTTTACATACATACGTGCGAACATACATACAGACATACACATACAAACATATATGCACACACACACACATGCATACAAACATACATACGAACGAAACGAAACGAATTTTTATTTGCTTCTTAAAAGTAATCTAAAAAAAGAGAAAAAAAGAATTCTCTCCCCTTTATATCAATAGGAAGAAGACAGGATGACCACAGTAGAGTTCTTTTCAGAAACTTATCGAGTGTGACCACCTTGACATAATTTTTAAAATGTTATAAGTTTTCAACAGAATTTAAACGTAATTTCAAAAACAAAAAATTCATGTTTTAAACTTAAGTAAATATTCTTTTAACTTTTTTAAAAAATTGTTTAACGAAATAAATTCAAAATTAAATCCACTGTTTAAAATTTCGTTCCAGATTCTTGGTCCCTTGCAATACACGTGAGAGAACAAAATATTCGTTTTCGATTTGTTAGAGACAAGATTATTTTGTTGCCGACATTGTTGTTTCATCTTGAAATAACTGTTAAATAAATCAGGTAATCGATTGGTTAACTGTTTATAAACAAAAATCATCAGAAAGTAAATGCTGAGTTTCGAGAAATTCAAGTTTCGCGTGCTGTTGAACAATGGTTGACTGTGTTCAAATCGTTTGGATCTCGTTATCAATCTAACTGCTCTTTTGATTAATATTTCTATTGGTAAGGTTGATGTGTGGTACGATGAAGCCCATACAATGTTGCAGTAGTTTATTAACGGAATGCACAGGGAATTATACAGAAGATTCAAACAGTTTTTTGGCAAAAATGATTTTACTCTGTTTATCATTCCTATTGACTTTGAAAGTTTGGATGATACTTGTTTTATGTGATGTTTGAAGGAGAGTTTCTGATCGAGCAGCATGCCTAGAAGTTTTAAACACTTTGTTTCAACAATTGTGTTGTTACCTAGGATGATTTTATACGGCTCCTTGTAATTTAGATATTGTACGGGTCCAAAAACCATCATTTGGCTTTTTGAACTGTTAACATATATACATACATATATTCTCTCTCTCTTTTTCTTTTACTTCCTCGCTTTCCCATTCTCCCTTTCTCTCTCTCTCTCTCTCTCTCTCTTTTTCTCTTTCTCTTTCTTTCTTTTTCTCTTTCTCTCTTTCTTTCTCTCTCTCCTGGTTCTTTAATATCATTTTATAACAATGTACGGTGCGGACGGAACGATCGAATTATTTTATCTATGCATGCACTGAGCGATAATGGGGGATTGTTTCGAAATTTATCGCCCACCATTTCAGGTCCGTCTTAATGGCCGCATGATGATCACGTGACTGTGGCGGTGATGGTGGTGGCGGCGGTGGCAGTGACGTCATGATGATGACGTCATGATGATGATGAAGTAATGGTGGTGGTGATGATGAGTATATGTTTATGGTTAATACTACTGCTACTACTATTGCTTCAACTACTACTACTACTTCTACTACTACTACTACTCTAACATACTCGAAAACTACTACTACTTCTACTACTACTACTGCTACGACTACTACTACTACTACAGCAATAAAGTAGGGAAGAAAAAATAACAACAACAACAATAACAATAAAAACATTTAATAAAATGCTACTACTACTACCACTAAAGGTAATGATAACAACAACAATAATAATAATAATAATAATAATAATGTGAATAATAATATTATTAATAATAACCGCATAGATGAATCAACGCAAGCGGAAGTAGGTCAACATGTGAAAGAAGGTCAAATGACGTCACAGACCACGTGACCCCTGTTGTTTATTTAAGTTAGAGGAAGTGAGTCTTGTATCGTATCGTATCGTATCGCATTGAATCGTTTTGTTTTATTCTCGTTTCGTTTCGTAAAAGTTTCGGAATCTTTTGGTTTGGATTCTGTTAGTTTCATACCTGGGACATGAACGAAAGAATGAACGAATGATTGAATCAATGAATGAATGGATGAATGTATAAATGAATGAACAAAAGAATGAACAAATGATTAAATCAATGAATGAATGAATAAATGAATGATGAACGACAGAACGAATGGAAAATACAAAATCTAACAAAATTCAACGAAATACTTTTTGGTTTGATAGATATGTCCAACGGTTTCGACATGTACACACTCATTTTTTATTCCATCATAATCATCATCAACAGCAGCAGGAAAAGTAGCAACAGCAGCCACAGCAGCAGCAGCCACAGCAAAAATAGCAGCAGCAACCACAGCAGCTACAGCAGCCACAGAAGCAACAACAGCAGCTTCATCATCGTCGACGTCATCGTCATGTCATGGTTGTCGTCGTTCACGCAATTAACATTAATATGCCTATCTGTTTCTCGTGGGCTTAATATTGAAGATAGACTGCGTTCAATTCTTTATCTAAATGTTGGCCTATAATAATTTTCATTTTTCATTTATTCGTTTGTTCATTCATCATTTATTTATTTCTCTATCCATCCATCTTTTTGTTCATTCTTCTAATCGTTTAATTCATTCATTTAGTGGTATATTCATTTGTTCGTACTTATTTGCTTTCATTTTACGTTCGTTCATTCATTCATTCATTCATTCATTTATTCATTCATTCATTCGTTCGTTCGTTCGTTCGTTTGTTCGTTCGTTGGTTCTTTCTTTCATTCGTTCGTTCGTTCGTTCGTTCATCCATTCATTCACTCATCCATTCATCCATTAATGAATTAATGAATTATAAAATTTACTAATTCATCCACTCATTTATCCATTCATTCATTCAATCTCTCACTCATTCCCGTGAGTGAGATATCCCATTTAAACACTTGTACTGAGTTATACTCGCCAGAGGTAATAAATGCTTGCACTCCTCAATAGCAATAACAATAATAATAACAATAACAATCATCACAACAATAATAAAAACACAAACGACAACAGAAATGTATAATGTTTGTATGTATGTATGTACGTATGTATGTAAGTTTGTTTGTTTGTATGTATGTATGTATGTATGTATGTATGTATGTATGTATGTATGTATGTATGTATGTATGTATGTATGTATGTATGTATGTATGTATGTATGTATGTATGTATGTATGTGTGTATGTATGTATGTATGTATGTATCATCATCAACAACAACAGCAACAACAACAACAGCAGCAACAACAACAACAACAGCAACATCAACAACAACAACAGCAGCGATAAAAAAAATAATTTTTTGTCCATGTACACGGAAAACGCACTGAAGCATGACGTCATGTAGTGATCCGAGCCAACCATCCTGCCATCTAGCGGGTGTGAAATGATTTATCACTTTTTTATACCCACCGGAAGTATCAATTTATCTTTGTTATTATTATTATTATTGTTGTTGTTATTATTATCATTATTATGTATCATTTTTTATCATCCTTGTACTCTGATGAGAATGATGAGCATTGATGACTATAATCATTTATATATTTATGAAATTATATTTTAGACTTTTGAGGTTCAATAATAAAAAGTGTTTCCATTGTTATTCTTGTTATTGTTATTATTATTATTATTATTGTTATTATTATATTTTCATCCAGGTTATCTGCCCAAATTTCAATTCCATTTGACAAAATAACTTTCTATTTGGGCTTCGGATAAGTGGAGAGAGAGAGAGAGAGAAAAAAAAAGAGAGGGTGAGAGAGAGAGAAAAAAAGACAGAAAGAGAGAGAGAGAGTGAAAGAGAAAGAGAGAGAGACAATAAAAGAGTCAGTACATATATAAAAGACAACCATAACTACGATGCTACAACTACAACTACTACTGCTACTGCAGCCACCACTACTACTACATTACTACTACTACTACTACTACTACTACTACTACTACTACTACTACTACTACTGCTACTACAACTTTCTCAACAACAACATATGTGATTTCCCAGAGGTGGAATATAGCTGATACGTCCGCTGAATATTTTTCATCAATTTATTTATTTTTTGATTTGCTCTTGGATTTAGTTTGTTTATTTAGTTTAAGATAAAAAAATATGAGGCCTCATAGTTTTCAATTTGTTAAACGCATTTTGACGAACAAGGACACACACACACACACACACACACACGCACACACGCACAAACACACGCACACACACAATGTATTTATCGTCCATACCAACCGAATTAAAACACAAATTACTTAATTAATTGGTAGTTAATTAGTTTAAAAAAAAATTTTGTTGAAGTAAAAGTGAAAGACACACATACACAGACACACACAAACACAGACACACACACACAAACACACACAAACAAAACATTTGTTTTACACTTTTGTGCACGTGCTAATTGATGTAATAGCTTTACTCTTATCATCATCATTATTATTATTATTATTATCATTATTATTATCATTATTATTATTATCATTATTATTACTATTACTATTGATATTTTTATTATTATTATCATCATTATCATTATCACAGCCGATATCAGCGATGCTATTATCATAGCCGATAATAAAATATTCATCAACATCGTCGTCATCGTCATCATCATCATCGTCTTCATCATCGTCGTCGTCATCTTCTTCAACTATGCTAGAGAATGATAACAACATGGCCTCATCATATATGAATGAAACGCGTTTGCTGGCGTACTGTCTTCTCAGTAATGACGGCGACGATGATGATGACGACGATGAAGCCACTGCTGCTGCTGCTAATGATGTTGCCGATGGTGATGCTGATGGTTTGGATGGATCTGATGACGATGATAAGGGGGGTAGAGCAATCAGATCTGACGACGATGATGATGACGATGATGATGACGACGATGATGGAACATGAGCAAGGGTGGAGTATTTCTTGTTAAAACGAGATTGCGTGGGTGCGGATTTTTTGGTGAACATGTGCACCACCGATGACGACGACGACGACGATGGTGGTGGTGATGGAAGTGGCGATTGTGATGATTTCTGTGGCGACGACGATGATGACGTCTGAAGGCCATTTCTCTGGTGTAGAAAATTTGATGACGTCAGCATAGACATAGGGGTGTGTGTTATTGTCGACATGTTATTGA
>NW_008704623.1:1588238-1588511 GCF_000326865.2 Helobdella robusta | reverse complement strand
TGGCTCGAGGTACACTGGTGGCTCTGTGGTGTGGTGTAGTTGGATGGAATGTGGTGTGGCTGGTTGGATGTGGTGTGGTTGGATGTGGTGTGGTTGGTTGGATGTGGTGTGGCTGGATGGATGTGGTGTGGCCATTCCTTTATACTGTGGTCATTCGCGCATTATCATCGTCATCACCACCATCGTCGTCGTCGCCATCCTCATCATCACCACCATCATCACCACCATCATCATCACCATCATCATCATGGTCATTCACTCATCCCGACCATC
>NW_008704623.1:1568060-1583060 GCF_000326865.2 Helobdella robusta | reverse complement strand
CATGGAGTGAATAAAATAATTAATATAAAATATTGAAATAATATCAAATTAATTATTTTTGTATTTTATTTTGAAATTATTAATATTTATCTATAATTTTATGTTTTATCTCTATAGTATAGTCTTCTATAATACTATTATAATTATATAATAGTAATCTATCTCAGGGAAAAATAACCCAAAGTTTTCAAAAAAATTTTATTCAAATTCAATAAACATTCAAATAACATTTTTAAACAAACTGACCACTTTGTTTCCCCATGGTTCACTAAACTTGAGACGTAATAAAACAGATATCGTTAAATTTAGGAGATTTTCGAATGATTTTAATCTAGACATTTAAAGTTTAAACTTAATTTGGCGTATTGTAAGTTAACTTTTAGTCTTTTTTATGGAAAGCTTAAATTTTTTTACAAACAATTTGAGATTTTAGTAAAGAAAGAAAAACACCATGGTTGCTTTTATTTGAATTCATTCAAAAATGAAAATGACGGTTAATTAAAATTGTAAAGACAATTTAAAAAAAAAATCGTATTTTAAACAAACAAATATAACAAAATATCGAACAATAAAAAATAATTATAACATAACAATAACATTTAGTACGGACAGTTCACAGCATATCATAATGACTAAATCAACATACCAAACCGAAATTATTTATACATGCATATATACAAAGTAAATCACGAAATATTCAAAAATTGTATAACCAAATTAAAAAAAACAACTAGAAACCAGTCAACGTTAGACATTATTAAAAAGATTGCTCAAAAAGGTAAAATTAGTGTTTTGTTGGTGTGGTGCTGTGAAGCGAAAACAAACAAACACATCACAAAAAATTAGTAAGAAGTCGCAAGAATAGTATTCAGTCACCTACCTACAATTAAATTACTCTCAGGGCCCTAGCTTACTTAATCATTAACTCAACTCATCTACCTACAAATTTGTATTTCTACGTTTTAGGAATTTTAATGTTTCAGGTATTTTATTTAACATATTTTAGCGTTTTTATTTTACATGAAACTTTTTAACTAATGTTAAGCCCTAGCCTACCTACGATTGTTCGACTCATCTCAATCCCTAACTTACCTATGAATTAAATTAAGTCCGATAAAGAAAGTAGATATTTAAAGAGAAACATAACAACAACGACACCGAATGAATGGATGTTGTGTATGTGTGTGTTGTATTGATGTGTGTATGTGTGTTGTATTGATGTGTGTGTAAATGTGCGGGCGTGTACTCTCCAGAAACTTCTTCACTCACAACGGACGAACCTCCATTGCACCGACCATCATCTGATACGCATCGATGGAATGAATTTGACCGGATACTGAAAAACACTAAAGTGAAAAAAAAAATTAATTCATTACAATAAAAAACAAGGCATTGGAAAAAATAGGCAACTTATCTTATTGATCTCAATTCAATGGTACGATGGGACAAAACAAATTTTCCTTTAATATTTTCTTCGAATTGTCATCTGAACGATCATCATGAGACCACCATCTGAAACGTGCTGACGCCCACCACTGCCCACCTCTCATCATTCTGTAGACAAGTTTTTTTTTAATTAGCGTAGTAGTAAATCAAGGAACAAATGAACGAACAAATGGTTAGCTAAATGATTGAACGATTGGTTGAATAAATGAATTAACTAATTAATTAATCAATCAATGATTTAATGAATGAATAGAATGAATCAATTAATGGAAGAAAAATTTGAAAGATAGTGATAAAATGGATTATTGAATGAGAAAAATAAAAAAAAGAAACTAAACCATAATTCAAAAACCGTCGTTGTTGTTTTCTTCGAATTGTCATCTGAACGATCATCATGAGAACACCATCTGAAACGTGCTGACGCCCACCACTGCCCACCTCTCATCATTCTGTAGACAAGTTTTTTTATTAGCGTATTAGTAAATCAAGGAACAAAGGAACGAACGAATAAATGATTAACTGAATGATTAAATAATTAGTTAAAAGAATGAATAGAATGAATTAACGTCAATTAATGGAAGAATAATTTGAAAGATTGAGTGAAAAAATGAACGAATGAGAAAAATAAAAAAAAGAAACTAAACCTTACTTCAAAAATCGTCATTACTGTACTCCATTGCACCGACCACCACATTCAGGTCGGCACACAAGATTTCATCCGAACTTTTGAATGTCAGTCGAACAGCCAACGAGCTGATTCTTCCTACACCACCATCCTGAGAACACCATTTGAAACGTGCTGACTCCCACCACTGCCCACCTCTCATCAATCTGTAGACAAATTTTGTTATTAGCGTAGTAGTAAATGAAGGTTAGAATCTTAGAAGAAAATATTATAAAATAAAAATATCGGCAAATAAATAATATCTTAAAATAACAAAGAGAGTAAAATGTAAAAAAACTTACCGTCGTCCATTCGACAAAGGCAGAATGTTAAATGCGGTCCGGTTCCTACGTTGTCCTCCAAAAATGGTGCCAGTCCTCCTCGAGGTTGTTGTTGAAACACAGCCCGTGTTGATGGAGAAAGATAAAGAGAAGATTCTCATCAGAAAGCTTAGCGGTGCCTGCATCTCAAATTGCTTAATAAAAATAATCCTATCTACCTATTCAATTACCTTAACTAATCAACATTAAATTGCTAATGGTACGATAGTCGAAAGGTCCCCTTCATTCTCCCTCCTTGCACAGAGGTTCACCGACAGCCAGGGCACCGGATAGTAAACCATTGCCGTGCGGATAGTAGACTATTGCCGTGCGGATAGTAAACCATTTGCCGTCCGGAAGCCGTGCGGGTAGTAGACTATGGCCATGCCGCATAGTAAATCATTACCGTGCAGATAGTAAACCATTGCCGTCCGGATAGTAAACCATTGCCGGTTCACCACTGGCCACCAAGGCTTACCTCTGACAAGAGACTTTGAAATCCAGAGTCAATCGGCTATCGTACCCTCAACTTACCTATTCATTACAATTAAGCCCTAGCTTACTTAAAATTACAAAACTCAAGAGCCCAATTCATTTAGCCAATCGGCACCCACCCCACCACCTACGTAATGCCTTGGGCTCCAACTTAGTAATAATAATATAAAACTTAAACCCTAAATCTATTAATGAGTATGTGTTACAACGTAGCCTTAACCTACCTATTCATTACATTACGGTCCTAGCTTACCTAAAATTACAAAACTCAAGAGCCCAATTCATTTAGCCAATCGGCGCCCACCCCACCACCTACGTAATGCCTTGGGCTCCAACATAATAATGATAATGTAAAACTTATATTAGCCTACCTATCGATACACTTACAACGTTTTAATTTGCATTACAAGATTGTTCCTAGAATTACATTATTGCCCTTAACTACCTATGAAATTAAATTACTCTCAACCTTAGTAATAATAAATTAGAATGTGTAATGAAAATAAAATTACTCTCAAATACTAACATATGTGTTTATGTATGTACTTGTGTGTGTGTGTAATACGCTGATGCGTGTAATGTGGGTGCAAGAAAAAATAAAAGCGATAAACTTACGCGCCTACCTATTCAGCTACATTAGTGTTGGATGCTTCCTTTCTATCCTACCTACAGTTAAAATTATGCCTATCTAACTTACCTATATAGCTACTTAATGTAATTGTGTGTGTGTGTGTGTGTGCGTGTGAGCATTCTTACTTAATGTTAAATTACAGAGAAAAACAGAAAAAAAGAATAAAACGTATCCCAGCCAAACGTGTATTCTTTGCCACTGAATGAACGAACGTAGCCTGACATCTTCCAAGATGAACTCCTCTTGAAGCTTCAACCTGAATGAAATGAATAAAATGAAAATAGACAAACGAGCCGCGGTGAAACCCGCCAGCAGGAAAAGCCAGCCAACTGGCAAAAAGAGGAACCGTAAAGAAACCTTAAAACTAACCCCAGCCAGGCGTGCATTCTTTGCCACTGAATGAACGAACGTAGCGTGACATCACAACCATTCGGATCCTCCATGATGAACTCCTCTGGAAGTTTCAACCTAAATGAATGAACCTGATTGAACCTAAATAAATGGAAAATCTTATTTATTTAATTAATTAAAATGAAAATAGAGAAACGCAAAGAAGCCGACCGGTCGGCAAAGAAAGAACCTCAAAGAAAGGTATCTATATAGGATTTATGCTCTATATAACTCTATATAACTCTATATAACTCTATATAACTCTATATAACTCTATATAACTCTATATAACTCTATATAACTCTATATAACTCTATATAACTCTATATAACTCTATATAACTCTATATAACTCTATATAACTCTATATAACTCTATATAACTCTATATAACTCTATATAACTCTATATAACTCTATATAACTCTATATAACTCTATATAACTCTATATAACTCTATATAACTCTATATAACTCTATATAACTCTATATAACTCTATATAACTCTATATAACTCTATATAACTCTATATAACTCTATATAACTCTATATAACTCTATATAACTCTATATAACTCTATATAACTCTATATAACTCTATATAACTCTATATAACTCTATATAACTCTATATAACTCTATATAACTCTATATAACTCTATATAACTCTATATAACTCTATATAACTCTATATAACTCTATATAACTCTATATAACTCTATATAACTCTATATAACTCTATATAACTCTATATAACTCTATATAACTCTATATAACTCTATATAACTCTATATAACTCTATATAACTCTATATAACTCTATATAACCATGCATACTACCACATTCAATCAATAAAAAATCCCACAAAAACCAGGAACCACCGCGTACCTGTTGAATGTATGTTGTGAAACAAAACAAAAAAATCACAAAACATAAAACACACCACCAAGTAGAAAAAAAGAATAGAAGTCCCTAACCTACCTATGTAACTAAATTACCTTATGCTCTAGCCTACCTATATAATAAATTAATCTCAATCTCACCTACCTATGTTTAATTAACTTAACTCAAGACTCATGAAGAAAGAGAAAAAAGAGTAAAACAGAACATAAAATACTACCACACAAACAAACATGATGTATGTATGTATGTATGAGCAACCGCTAAAGAACCCACCTAAAATATAAAAAAAATGCAAAATACAAACACACAAACCACAGACATGCAAACTCTATATAACTCTATATAATAAAATAAATAAAAAATAATATAAAAATAAAATAAATGAGATCAGACAGACTGCTTCAAGCGAGGCAGAATGCCTGATCTGATTTTCATGTTTTCTCAGCTCCTATTTATACTCGTTTCAACCATACATTCTCATCATTTCAATCATTCACATCAGTAAAAAACTTATTTAATGTACTAGACTATTAAGCAATCTTAACCACAATGCTAACCGTGCTAAATTGACGTCATCGAACGAACGCCTTCGAAACTTTCTGATTGGCTGGTTGAATCTGCTATATTGTTTTTATATAAACATATAATCCTATTAATTATTTGTATACATGGATTCTAGTCACTATATATAAAAAATATATATACATATATATTATATAAATTCATTATAAAAGCAACAGTAGTTAGTGCTACATATGTACGCACGCAGTTCAAATTTTTCTGGGAGAACTCCAAATATCTTGAGACCACACCTTGCTTAACATCCAATTCCAAGCCGAGCCAAGCCAAGCTGAGCCAACATGCGTAGATTTATGAACGCTTTTATATTAAAATTTTGCTCACTTCATATATATATAATATAAATTCATTATAAAAGCAACAGTAATCAGTGCTACATATGTACGCACGCAGTTCAAACTCTTCTGGGAGAATTCCAAATAGTTTGAGACCACACCTTGCTTAAAATCCAATTCCATGCCGAGCCAAGCCGAGCTGAGCCGATATGCGTAGATTTATGAACGCTTTTATATTAAAATTTTGCTCGCTTCATATATGTATAATATAAATTCATTATAAAAGCAACAGTAATCAGTGCTACATATGTACGCACGCAGTTCAAACTTTTCTGGGAGAATTCCAAATAGTTTGAGACCACACCTTGCTTAACATCCAATTCCATGCCGAGCCAAGCCAAGCTGAGCCGATATGCATAGATTTATAATCGCTTTTATATTAAAATTTTGCTCGCTTCATATACGAATATTCCAATATAACAATTTCTCCATCCTTTTTTTGAAATTTTTATTGATGCTTTTTAAGCAGTTAGGTCACAAAAATCATTATCAATATGGCGATGAAATCAAATTGAAATTTTTTTTAAAATTGTTAATAAAAGTAACTAGTATATAGTAAAAAGTTTAAATTTTTCTGAGAGAATTCAAAATAATTTGAGACTACACCATAACACAACTGTAGAATTTGTAATACATTTTGAATTACAATTTGAATGTGTAAATGTATTATAACTACGTATATATATGTATATCTTTCTATCTATTTCTTTATTTAGTTTTGCCTGCATATGATATTTGGTCAAATTTATTTTATAGGAATTGAATATAACCTTCCTACCGGCTGATTAACTACCATGCAGTAAAATAACTACTGTTAACATGACGTCATTTCCTCCAACGATTTTGCAACGATATACCCATCCTATTTTACAAATTTATTTGATGTTTTTTAATTAGTCAGGTCACAACCATCATCATCATCGATATCGCAATTAAATCAAATTGAGAATTTTTTAAATTTTTGAAAAAAGTATCTTTATTCATTTTATGATACTACTTTGTTCAATGAGATACTGTTTGATACATATAACTAGAATAAAATATATATAGGTATATAACATATAATAGTATGATTGGCTTGATAGTATGATTGACATATAACACCTCTTAAAATTGCCAAAAAATTTACATTTTATAAGCATTTCGATGAAAAAGGGCATTTTTCTCATTAAAAGTGAATCATTTTTGTACTAAATCAAGATTATTAACTACAATAATTCAATAAGAAATAAAAATTTGTGCTTGAAAAAACTCTATCAGTGATCAAAGATTGCAAATGGAAGCGACTGTAACTACTATAGTTTGAAATTATTACGTTTAAAATAGAAAAATCGCCAGTTAAAGAGTAATATGTAAGATAATCAGTTTATTAGTTTATTGATTAATTAGTTGATTGAGTGCTTGATTGATTGAAGTTTTCAGCATTGCTATCATCAACCATTTTTGTAACAAATTTCATCTTTTCATTATCAAATTTAAAAACATTTGGATCGCCCGCTTCTATATTTAACCCTGATTCTGTTGTAATTTTGCATTCGATTTCATCTTTTTCAGATAATTTTCTTGCAAATGGGCTGGTATTTGTATCATTTTCACTAATTTTTACAACGCTAATCTCTGTAACATCATCAATTTTATCAACTTTCACCTGGCTATTTTTGCTAAAAGCAATTTCATCATTATCAAAATGTTCAGTTTTGCCGAAACGGGGTTCCCATGTATCGAAATGGTGTACCGTCGTATCGAAATGATTATTCGGTCTAGTCGGTATGTCGTCTCTATGTTGATCCGGTATAGCGTTAGCGATACGGTTCTTATTTCTAAGAGTTGTTTTGATTCGAATAAATTCAGATATCGGCGGCCAGATGATTATGTAGACTGTGGCCACCACTGATATGACTGTTATCATATGGATCTGTGTGTATGTGTGCCTATGTGTGTGTATGTGTACCTAATATGTGTGTATGTGCCTGTATGTTTGTTTGTATGTATGTACGTGTGTGTGTGTTTTGAAAAAATCAAACATATTTTTACGGTTTATATCAAATTGATTGTCTATTAGCGTTAATCAAAAAATTAAAAAAATGTAAAATCATTAAAAAAATTAACCCAAAGTGTGAAACTCTTTCTATCCATGACTTCACTGATTAGCATGAGTGCCGGCCAGACTAACACTAACAAAATAGTGAATATGGCGGAAAAAATAATCGCCAAGTGCTTGGCCCGTCGGTATTTTGATTCCATCGCTTCTAGAGATGGTCTCGAATCTAATTGCTCGGTCGGAGCTAAATTTAGTTCCCTGTTTTTGGTTTTTTACATTATGAATGTATTTTATAATTATACTACTGGTAATTCCTATTTTCGATAACATGTTTTATAACTGATGATTTGATAGATAGAAAATAGATAAACTATTTCAATGAAGGAATGAATGAATAAATGAATGAATTAATGAAAAAATGAATAAATGAACAACCGAATGAATGAATGAATGAATGAACAAATAAATGAACAAATGAATGAATGAACGAAATAACCCTCGATCGAACGAACAAACGGACAGCTAACACCCCACTGAGGCACACACCACAAACTTTGAATAAAGTTCTGTCCAGGGCCTAAGAGGGTTATCGATATCCCTGGTCATCTCCCACGTCTCCCTGTTCTTCTCATCATTGTTTGACCTATTTAGGACCACGCTGGTTACGACGGTGATGACCGCCCCAGATATTATCGAGGCCAGGTTGCCTGCCAACATGCTCGTTTCTTCACCTTTAAAAACATCCAATGTTATCACTACAGCTGTAACTTTTTAAAATAAATGACAAAACTTTATGCCAGACCTGTACTTTCGAAAAAATCCGAAAGCCCGCCATTTTTTAGACCCGCATACATCAACCAGACGACTAATCCGCAGCTTGTACCACCGACGACTCCAAAACTCATTCCTCTTCCGGTCAATCTCGACCAGGTTAGGGACAATATGATTGGAGGAACGGCTGAACCAATCAGAATGCCCATGAATGAATATACCCAATTTAAACTGACCTGGGTATATTAACAATAAAAAAAATAATAATAATAATATGTGATCATAATTTGTTTAATTATGATGGAATAATTTTTGGTACTGCCTGGCGGTTAACACAGGTTCAAATGGAAAGGGAGTTTCCCGCCTGTTATTGATATATACGATGCAATGTTTTGTTGCGTGTGTGTGAGTATGTTTAGGTGTGTGTGTGAAAAAGAGAGAGAGAGAGAAAGAGAGAAAGGGAGAGAAAGAGAGAAAGAGAGAGAGAGAAAGAAAGATAGTATATTTGTGTGTTTATATATGTATGCCAACCACCCGACTAACCAACTAACCAACCAACCAACCAACCAGCCAACCAACCAACCAACCAACCAACCAACCAACCAACCAACCAACCAACCAGCCAAACAACCAACCAAACAACCAACCAACCAACCAACCAACCAATCAACCGACCGATAAATAGTACATTACGATGGTCAGTGGTAGGATGGCGATGGTGAATATAACCTGACACCAGCTCTTCAGTCTCTGGACGTACTCGATGTAGATTCGGTACTGTGAGTGGCTGGAACACGCAAATGATGTCTTTACTGGCTTGCGTTTTCCTTCCAATGATCTGACCCTTTGAAATTATTATTTCATTCATTTTATTTATTACGACAACAACAACAACAACAACAACAACAACAACAACAACACACGTTTAGACGACATTTTCCCCGAGATCGGGGGTTGCCGTTTGGCTACCTATGATGAAACCAAAATACCTCTCGACGCCATTCCATCATAAGTAATTAATTTGGCTAATTTTTACGCAGGACGCCCTTCCTTACGCAACCACAGTCATAAGCGGTGGGCCTAGCCTTTGATGATCCAACATCACTCACAAGGCAGTGAGGGTCAGTTTAATGTCATAACCAGGACTAATTTTACGAATAAATAAATAATTATAATTATAACCATTATAATTAGTTTTTTAATTTATTTATCGGTTATTGATGATATGAGCAGTGAGTTGGGAGACCTCTTTGCCAGGCGTCTTGCTGATCATATAATGTAAATAAATGGATGAATACATGAATGAATGAATGAATGGATGAGTGAATAAATGAATGAATGAATGAATGAATGAATGAATTAATTAATTAATTAATTAAAACCAATTAACTTGTTATCTTGGGTGCATTGTTTGCAGCTGGCCATACTCATGCACTTGCAAACGTTTTTGGATCTGGCGTTAGCTTTCCGACCTGTTTTATAAATTAAAAAAAAATTATAATAATAAAAAACAATAGTAATAATAATAAATTATAATAGTTATAATAATAATTATGAATAATAATAAGTAATAGAACGTAGCTAAAATGATGACGATAACGATGGGAGCTATTTACATTAGTGTATAGTTATAAAGTTTATAATAAGATTGAGTTGAATTAGGTGAATGAATGAGTGAATGATTGAGTGAATGAGTGAATTAGGTAAATGAATGAGTGAATGATTGAGTGAATGAGTGAATGGTTGGATGAATGAGTGAATGAGTGGATGGATGAATGAGTGAATGTAAAAATAAACGAATAAAACTTACCCTTTTCGCAGCCGCATAACAAACAAGTGTTGCAGTCTAAAACAGATCTGAAGGGCTTATGAACAAGTTTTTTTTTTAAATTTTGAATAATTTTTCACAAAATCTTTTAAATATTAATTAATTAATTTATTGATTTCACTTTTAAATTAAACTAATTCTCTGATCGGTTGAACACTTAGAAAATTTTACACATTCAAATCATTCGCCGATCAAACAAAATTCAATAAAATCACCCAAGCCCCCCCGACCTTCAAATACAATTGGTACACGTCATAAACGAGCACTGACGTCACGGCTATGATCTGGGAAGCCCCAGTCGAAGTAATCGCCATGACCACCAATATGACGCACATGAGATTACCACTCGTTCCCATCAGTCTATTGGCTACGTACGGGGCCACCAATCCTTTGTGGGCGTGGTTTATGCGGCTCATGAATATTAATTAGCACATAACTTCAATTAAGAGATATTCATTAATAAATGATTTGGGAGTTTTTAATTAAAATGTCTGTACCTAGTTTAAAAATTTATAATTTTTTTTCAGCCCACAAACCTTTCTTCACCGAATCATCATCAAGTCCTCTCCACATCGTCGTGACGTTTCGATCCAGGACCTGGATGGCCCTATAAGCCAGGCCCATGGTAGTCCCGAAGGTTAGAGGAATGGTGAACCAGGTGAGGCCACCTAATAAGAAGCCAGCTACTGCTGAAAAGGGTTTAGCCGCCACCCCACACTGCCAATACGATTGGTCGACAAAAACGGCGCCAAAGTTTCCTGGTTTGTGTCGCCATGTTGTTGGAATTAACAAATGAATGGATGGATGGATGGATGGGTGGAAGGATGGATGGATGGATGAATGGAGGGATGGATGGGTAAATGGATAGAATAATGGAAGAATGGATTGATATGTGGATGAATAAATGACATTTGAATGAAATGACGAACCAACAATATTGATGATGCCGAATATCAATCCCCTCGCTGAATACATCGTCAAATGGCTATCGGCCATGTTGCCTGCCTGGTTCACTTTGAAACATATCAACGTATCATATACGGAGTCTATTGATCCTGTTTTGGGATTGGTCAATGGTGAGTGATTGGCTGATTTGTGATTGGTTGATGGTGAGGGACTGGCTGCTTCAAAAATCAATGAATATGAATAAAGTTTAAAAACTTTATATTGAAAATTGAAATATGAACATGGCGTGTGGGTTGAGGCACTTGAAACTGCTGCAATGAACTTGTTTGAATGTTAAGAAATCCTCGCCTACAACATGCCGTGTGTATGATGTTGACACTTCTAAAAATCCTTCAAAAATTGATAAAAAAAAAAATAATAACAATAATAATAATATTAATAGCAAGAGAGTCAGACTGACCTAACATACCCCCTCCATTAGTGTCGCCACCAACGCCGCTTCCGTGGCCACCAGTCTGTGCGGCATAAAAAACCTTATACAAAAACACTAAAACCAGTAGCAGCATGACGGCCGTGTTGAAGTACGAGACATACATGGTGGCACTGAGACCGCCAGTGAAGGTGTAGATGAAGATGGTCCCGACCACCAGTAGCGTCCCCATCTCTATGGACAGGCCCTTTATCATGTTCGTCAGGACAGTGGCACCTCCTGTGGTTAGGTCAAAGATTAAAGGTCACTCTACGAACGTACATTCACGCACAAACGGACACACGCACACACACGCACGCACGCACACGCACACACACACATTCATGACACTGTAGCTAACCCAGCATAAGCATTGCGGTAACGACAAAATTTGTGACGAGTGCAAAGACGCAGAAGGTTAAGTGGGTGGCCCTATCAAACCGGGCCCTGATGACTTGGAGGTAGGTTTTAGCTCCGGGGGCCTTGACCTTCAACATCACGATGATGATGCTGAAGAGGAGGATTTGTATGGTGGCACCTGCGGCGTACCAGTATGCCCCGCTTATCCCGTACTAAAATTAGTAATAATAATAATAATTTAAGAGAGAGAGAGAGAGAAAGAAAGAAAGAGAGAGAGAGAGAAAGAGAGAGAGAGGAAAATAATTATAATAATATAATATTAATATCACCATCATCATTTTAGAAATACAAAAAAAGAAAGGCAAACAGAGAGAAAAAAAGAGAGAAAGAGGAAGAAAGAAAGGGTGAAGAGAGAAGCAAAGCAAAAGAAAACTGAAAAATAGCTATTCAAGTTTTTTAGGCTGATTAAAAGATGTAGAATTATAAGCACACGTGCATGTATTTATTTGTATTTCTGTGTACGTGTTTGAACGTGTGTGCGTGTATGTGTTTGTACGTGTGTGTGTGAGGTCGTGTATATGTATATTATTTGTGTGTGATTGTTTAAAAATTGACATCTGAAGGATATTATTGAGATTAAATAACAAAGGTGTAGAATGGGGAGCTGATGAAGATGAGGAAGATGATGATGATTTGAAAGACCGTGATGGTGAAGATGAGGAAGATGATGATGATTTGAAAGACCGTGATGGTGAAGATGAGGAAGATGATGATGATTTGAAAGACCGTGATGGTGAAGATGAGGAAGATGATGATGATTTGAAAGACCGTGATGGTGAAGATGAGGAAGATGATGATGATTTGAAAGACCGTGATGGTGAAGATGAGAAAGATGATGATGATTTGAAAGATCGTGATGATGACGGTGACGACGACGATTATGATTAAGATCAATCGAAAACAACCAAACACGTGTAAAACTATTCAATAGGCAGACAGACAAACACACACATACTCAGACATAGACAGAAATAGAAAGAGACACACCAATACAGACACACAGACGTACACACATTACACAGACAGAAAGACAGACAAACAGACAGACAGACGAAACACTTAACCATAACGGTAACAGTGGTAGACTGTAGAAGAGTAGCCGCCCATGTCCAATAGGAGACCAGGGTGGAGCTTATTACACCGGAAGTTGATTCTCTCCCAGCATCGAAATCCGTGTCTAGACTGTCTTCCGGCTGTGGTGATGACGACAACAGCGATGATGAAGATGATGATGTGAATGTTTTGTTTATGCTGACGTCATCAGCTGTGACACACATCAAAAGATATACATACAAAGATACACAACGTACATACGCCTGTGTCAGCATTAGTAAAGCTTTCAATATGAAATTAAATAGAAGTTCATAAGCTACATGACAAAAACCTGTTCGCTGTGAAGGAGGTAGAGGATTTTTTTCGAGATCCTCGCGACGACGAAAGCGAAAAAAGCTAAAGCTACAAAAATTGCATACACCTGCCATTGCTCTACAGTCCCTAACTTAGCCTGGAGTTGATCATCTAAAAAATAATAAATTGTTGACACGTTGTTGTTGTTATTGAGGTTATAACTATTATTAATGTTGTTGATGTTGTTAATATTATTATTGTTGTTGTTGCTGTTGGGGACAAAAATAGGGATGTGCGGATCGCCGGTAAAATTGAGTTCGTCTATTAAGCCGGTTGGACAGATGATGTTGAAGGAGGCGAGAGATGGACTCATTGTAGTTGTCGTGGTCGGTAATATAATTCGATACATTCGGTCGGATAATTGCGAATAATTTAAAAGATTGGACTGAAAATATTAATTATTAGGTTAACTGTATATATAATTAATTATATATTTTTTTTATCTATTTAGTACAATTAATTATAAAATATTGAAGAGAATTATTTTTTCAAAGTCAATTTTTCAATCTATCTAAAAGATATTTTTTGTATCAATGTATGTATGTATGTATGTATGTTTGTTTGTTTGTATGTATGTATGTATGTATGTATGTATGTATGTATGTATGTATGTATGTATGTATGTATGTATGTATGTATGTATGTATGTATGTATGTATGTATGTATGTATGTATGTATGTATGTATGTATGTATGTATGTATGTATGTATGTATGTAGGAATGTAGGAATGTTTGTATGTATGTTTGTACATATGTATATTTATATATGAGGGGGAGCTTCTTAATTTGGATAAAATAATTGCCCTTAAGGATTGATACCTATTGTCAGCTTTTCCTCATCATCATCTTCACCATCTTCATCATCATTATCATCACCATCAGCATCGTCATCATCATCAGCATCCCATCATTATCAACCAAGTATCTACCTATTCGTAGTAACATTTAAATATAAGGACATCCGGTTTCATACATGCATCTTTCTCTCTCTCTCTCTCTCTCTCTATATGTATATATATATATATTTATATTTATATATGTATACATATACATACATTTATATTAGTCATAGTCATATTAGTAGTACGGCAAATAGAAATAGTATCAGAAGAAGTAGTAGTAATAGTAGTAACGGTGACAGCCAGTAAAGAGTAATAATGAAAAGTTGTTACATTAATAGTAGTAGTAGTAGTAGTGGTAGCCACAAAGTAGCAGTAGCAGCAGCAACAGCAGCAGATGTAGTAGTAGTAGTAGTAATAGTAGTAGTCACAAAGTATTTGTAGCAGTAGCAGCAGCAACAGCAACAGCAGCAGAGGTAATAGTAGTAGTAGCCACAAAGTAATCGTAGCAGCAGCAACAGAGGTAGTAGTAGTAGTAGTAGTAACTACAAAGTAATCAT
>NW_008704623.1:1555196-1564459 GCF_000326865.2 Helobdella robusta | reverse complement strand
TAATTATGACATTGACGAAAACCTCATCGCATAGTTTGCCGTTATAAAAATTTTTCCCTAAAATAACAAATATAAATAAAAAACAATATATAATAATAATAATAATAATAATAAATAACTATAAATAATAATAATAATAATAATAACGGTTATAATTATTCTTCAAAATTATAGGCATAAATAAAATTAATGCAGCCGACGACAAGAGCAATGAATGAAGGGGACGATTTTTAAATATTTTATTCTCTTTTGTTGTTAAAATTGTTATTATTATTATTATTATTATATTATTATTATTATTATTAGTAGTAGTAGTATTAGTAGTAGTAGTATTAGTAGTAGTGGTACTTAGTAGTAGAAGTTTTAGTGGTGATAGTTAAATAGTTTAATGAAGGCTAGAACTAAATTGTTAATGATTTCGTATTTAGTATAAGTCATTGTTAAAATATTGAGAGAATGAATGAATGAACGAATGAATGAATGAATGAATGAACGAACGAACAAACGAATGAATGAATAAATGAATGAACAAATGTTTATATAGAAGAACGAACAAACGAACAATCGAGGTAACGAATGAATATATATATATATATATGTATATATATATATTTATATTTATATCAACATATATATATATATAAATTTAATTACCGACAAAACTTTTAAATAGAGTTGCAAAAAATTACGACGACGATGATGATGATGATGACGATGAGGATTATTATTATTATTATTATTTCCCCCCCCCACCATGATGAAATTTCATAACACCATAAAGCATAGCGCGCAGATAAAGTTTTTCTTTCAATCAAGAGTCATCTTCTTCATATTATTTTATTTTACCGTCATAATAATAACAATAACAATAATAATAACAACAAAAATAATAATGATTATAATAATATTGATGTCATAATTTATACCATTATTTAGCCCCGATACTTTCAAAGTATCTAAGAAACAACTATACAAATATAACTATTGTTGTTAGTAGCAGTAATAATAATAATAATAATAATAATAATAATAATAATAATAATAATAATAATAATATCGTGAGAGTTGTTACATACATACATAAATACATACATGCGTTGGAAAGCACCGTTATATAACGAGACGATACTACCATGTTATAGCACCAAACGCTTTCGAAATGCGGATATTTATTAAAAATCAATACATATTTTGTTATTTCTCTCTCTCTCTCTCTTTCTCTCTCTCTCTCTCTCTCTCTGAATAAATAAATATAAATATGATGAATATGAATAAATATTATATATATATATATATATATATATATATATATATATATATATATATATATGTTCTTATATGTATAGCACAGCGTACATATATGCATCCATACATACATATGTATATATTCTATAGCAATAAATACAAAATGATGAATTTGATACACTCTGTGTGTGTGTTTGTGCGTGTGTGTATTTGTGTATAAGTGCGTGTGTGTGTGCGTGTGTGCGTGTGTGACAAGGTCCCATTGATGATGATGATGATGATGATGATAGAAAGATTGAAAAAGAAATAGTTTCATTCGTTTATTTCGTTTCAATTATAACTAGTGTACAACAATTTTTCTATGAGTTAGATGTCTTGATGGTGATAATGATGATGAAGTTTGTTGTCATTATTTGTTAGCAATGTGTTTGTCGGTTGCAGCAGCAGTAGTAGCTGTCGCAATGATGTTGAAGTTAGTAGTGGCGGCAGTTGCAGCAGCAATAGCAGCAGCAGTAGTAGTAGTAGTTGTGGTTGTCTTCATAAATTTTTCTGAAATAAAGTCATAAATTCGTCTTGAAATCGCTCAATCGTTCTACCTCATCAGCAGCTAAGCAATCAATTTCCAAGTGCCGACGGTGTAGCTGTTGGCGTTGATTGCGTCATCGTTGCTGTTGGTGACGTCACTGATGATGTAACCGTTGTTGTTGTTGTTGTTGTCGTCGTCGTCGTGGTTTTTGTTCACTTTTCTTCAATTCATTAGCGCAATTCAACAACGAACTTCACATATTTATTCTATCATGCTGAGACGATTCATAAATATATACATACAAAAATGTATATATATATATATATATATATATATATATATTCATATATATATATATATATACATACATATATATATATATCGTAACACTTTATACATATGTGTGCGCGCGTGTGTGCGTGTGTGTTCGTGCCAAGCAATCTGGATTCTTCATTTCTTCTTCATTAACTGTATTGTAAATCAAAGTAAAAATAACGGTATAATAATTATTATTATTAATTATTATTATTATTAAAAACAAAAATAATTATCAATTATTATTGTCATAATTTTCTACTTTATTTAGGACCGTAGCGAGAACCCAAAAAATTATTATATATACATGTCGCTATATTAGATGGAGACATTCATTTCTTTGCATTCCAACTAGAGTAAACACTTATGTGTGTGTGTGTGCGTGCGTGTGTGTGTATGTAAGTATGTGTATGTAGGTGTGTGTGTGAAAAATAGAATTTCGTTTCGTTTCGTTGTGTGTGTGTGTGTGTGTGTGAGTGTTTGTGTGTTTCTTATAAGTACTTGAAAATTTCTAATTGGTTTTCCACAAATCACACATACACACATACATTCACGCACACATACATACATACACAAATACAAACAATCACACACACACACACATACATACACAGTTATTTAAAGTCATAAGCATCGTTAACACGGAAGAGCTTATGGAATTGCTAGCTGGAAAATTAAAAAAGATACAAAATATGTGGGGGCGGATAAAGGAATGAAAAGATGGATTGAGGGAAAAACAAACGAACGAATGAATAAATAAATATATAGACGAATGGATAGATAGACAGACAGACAGGCAGGCAGACCGACAGATAGATAGATAGATAGACAGACAGACAGACAGACAGACAGACAGACTGACAGACAGACAGACAGACAGACAGACAGACAGACAGACAGACAGACAGACAGACAGACAGACAGACAGACAGACAGACAGACAGACAGACAGACAGACAGATAGATAGATAGATAGATAGATAGATAGATAGATAGATAGATAGATAGATAGATAGATAGATAGATAAATGGATAGATAAAGAGACTGCAGAAGAACAACGGGTTGTTTGAAAAAAACGAATGAATGAATAAATGAATGAATGATAGACAAATAGATTGAATGAACAAAAAAAGGAATAATTAGAATTAGATTAATACGTTTATGAAGATAGGACAGAATGACTGATTAGCAAAAAACTGACAGAAGAACATATAGATAGAGAGATGGATGGATAGACGGATGGATGAATAGATAGATAGATATGTGGATGAATGAATAAATGGATAGATAGATGGAAAGATAGAGAAGGAAGGATGGAAATGAAAATGAGAAAACAATCTGTATGCCAATATTATTAGAAAACCGCAGAGCCATTTTATATTGTGCTTGATGAATCATGCACTGGATTCCCATATGGGTTGTTATGTATGACTCTCCTCTCTCTCTCTCTCTCTCTCTTCCACTTTTTCTCTCTCGGTATCTTTTTTCCGTTCCTTTCCTTCTGCCTATCCTTTTCTCCTTCTTTTTCTCTCTCTTTCTCTCTTTTCCATCTTTCTTTCTCTCTCTCTCTCTCTGCGTGTGCTCTCTCAGTTTCAGATTAGTGTCATTTTTTTTATTTGCATATGGGTGTTTTTTTGGGGGGGAAACGTGTTTGCTGACACGCGTGTTTGTGTATGTGTGTGTGTGTATATATATGTGTGTGTGTGCGTGTGTGTGTGTACTGGGATATTCATTTCAGCCTTTTTGCGTAGAGAAAATCGAGAAAAACGAGAAAAAAATGAAAAAAAAATGAAAAAATGGGAAAAAATGACTTGAGAAGGCGTGGGGCGACAGGGATTTTGGTATAAAATTTGATACACACATTCGCGTTTTTTCTCTACCAAATTTTTTTTTGGCTCTGAGTGTGTAATATTTTCTAAGTTTTTTGTGAAAATATGGTACGTAACTGATCTATTACACACACAGACACACACACACACACTCACACACCAGACACTCACACACCAGACACTCACACACACACCAGACACACACACAAACACACACACGCACACGCACTCGCGCGCACACAAATAAACTTCGTAAAAAATAAAAATTTCATCTGACTTTAAAACAAAAAGCCTTTCTCTGTAAATCCTTAGAGGAGTTTTTTCTAAAAAAAATTCACCATTTTCTAAACAATTTACCCACAGGTATAAAAATTATAACAATTCCTAATTCCTTTCCAATTGTTATTGCGTCTTTGAAAGGCATTGCTAATGCCAAAAGGCAAAAAAATTGTTCGCGCGAACAAGAACATGTTCGCCAAATAAGAATACGTTCGCCAAATAAGAACACGTTCGCCAAATAAGAACACGTTCGCTAAATAAGAACACGTTCGCCAAAAAGAATATCTCCAAGACATCTAAATGAATCTATTAAAACTCTCAAACGACTCTACGCAGTAGCTAATTAGCATAATTTATGCTGGCACCCCGTCTATTTTTAGAATAATAATAATAATTAATTAATGTATGAACATTTTTGAGGACGCCACTAACTAATTTCTGATACAGTTCGTAGTAGTGGTGGTGCCTCTTTCGTCTCTTTCCTGAAATAATTATAATAACAATAACAACAACAATAATAATAATAACAATAATAATAATGATAATAATGATAATGATAATAATAATAAAGATAATAATGAGAACATCATTTTATTTCCATTTTAGATCATACATTGTAATTATGGAGTTAAAATAATAAGACTTATTTTATAATAATAATTATAATACTTCTAATAACAATAATAATAATAATAACAATAATAATACTAATAAAAGCAATAATAATAACAATTAAAAAAAAGAAGAGGAAGAGGAATAATAATGGAGATAGTCCAAATTTCACTGGAATAATTTCTGCCATTTTAGCGTAACAAAAGTAATAGGAGACTGGCTAAAATGTTACAATTATTATTTATCAATAACAACAACAACAACATCAATAATAATAATAATAAATAATTATTATATTAATT
The DNA here is from genome assembly GCF_000326865.2 of Helobdella robusta. Taxonomy (NCBI): domain Eukaryota; kingdom Metazoa; phylum Annelida; class Clitellata; order Rhynchobdellida; family Glossiphoniidae; genus Helobdella; species Helobdella robusta. Next base: position 1,559,350 of record NW_008704623.1, on the reverse strand, counting down.
ATAATCATTATTAATTATGGTTAATTATAATTAATTATACCCATCAATTGCGCGTGCCCGGAGTCTTTCTCCTGGCACCTACTTCCGGTATACTTCTCTGTACAGCTGGGAGAAAAATATTATTATTAATAATAATATAATAAAATTTATTATTATTATTAAAATAATTATGATGACGTTTGTATGTGTGAATATGTGTGTGTGTGTGCGTGCGTGTGTGTATGTGTGCATGTGTCAAAGAACATTTGAACAAACAAATCGTTAGTATCTTAATCACCAAATTACTTGTCACTATTCTTAACTCTTTCTCTCTCTCTCTCTCTCTTTCTCTCTCTTTTTCTCTCTTTCTCTTTCCTTTATCTTTCTCTTTTTTAAACACACAGACACACACACAAACATATACACATACTTGCACAAACACATTCACACATACATCACAAACATACGAACACGCAGATATATCTACCGTTTCCATATAAATTGGACATATGTTTGTGTGTGTGTGCGTGTGTGTGTGTGTGTGTGTGTGTGTGGAGATGGATGGTACAATTGCACTTCATTTGAGGATATCATAAACTTATATAAATAAACTAACTGCTGTAGTGTTCTATTTTATGTATCTGTTTAAACCTACATACATACATACATACAAACATACATACATACATACATACATACATATATACAAACATACATACATACATACATACATACATACATACATACATACATACATTCATACATACGTACATACATACGTGCATACATACATACACGTTCGCTCAGCTGGTGTCGGCTTCCACATTTTTTGTATTTCGCTAATTTTTAGTAATATTTCTGGTTTTTAAGGTTTTTGTTGCAATAATTTCGGTTTTTCAAGTGTGGTTTTTATAGGTTGTCGCTTTTTTGCCTTTTTCCCGATTAGTGTCCCGCCGTTCGGTTGGTTTTTTAACTTTTGTGGTCTCAAATTTTTAATTTTAGCTTTACCATACTTTAACAACAGCTGTGGGCTTTTACTCAGCTGCACCGTACAATGCTCATTAATATTTATTTTTGTTTTCTCTGTTTCATTCCTAGTTTTTCTTTTAATTTTTAAATTTATTTAAATTAACCTTTTTTATTTTCACCACAATTTTATTTATTTTAATTTACCACTGTTCACACGGTTTTATCTACTCGTTTTTGATTTTATTTCGTTGACGTAATGGCACCGGTCCTATACCAATGCACGGTTTGTTTAAATCATTATAAAATAAAACCGGACGGTAAACTATATAGACGTGGAGGCAAAGTGAAGGGCCAGGAATGCCCTGGTTTGTTCAAGGCAGCCGACCAGCCTCCGGCTGGTTCATCTGCTTCCGCGCGACCGCCTCTTACCGCTGCACCTGTCATCAACCCTCATGTTGCTACACGCGGTTCTTCGGCGTCGGTCTCGGAGAATCCCTCCCAAGTGGATTTTTTTCATGTCGATCGTTTTGAGGACTGCCCATCTGTATGATCACGTTCTCAAACCGTGCAGAGACAAGGTATCTAAAGCATTGTTGGCTTTATTGACGACCGTTTGCAATGATCCTTGCGACGCGGCCCATTGGTGCAGGCTCCAATGTTTTTTCGCATTTGTTTTGTTCAAGCCCACCAGGGGCGGTCGCAGGACTAATCAAGCCAATTACGTTATTAAACGGTTGGCCGAATTCAGTTCGACCGAGGTCGAGATTATTGTGGCAAGCTTCAACACTGACCACAACACCAAACCGCGTAAGCACAATCCAAACAGTTGGATTAGTGCAGTAACCACTCGGATTGAACAGGGCAGTCTCTCGGCGGCCGTCAGACTTGCTTGTTCGCCCGCAAGCCTGGCGGAGAGCTCGCCTGAGACACTCGCTAAACTCAAAGCTATTCATCCCAGTGCTCCATTGAACAGGCGAGCTTTCCCCGCGCAGGAGCCGTCCAATGGTCGCGTTTCACCAGCCCAGGTGTTGACGGCTTTAAAGTCGTTTAATAATGGTTCATCGGGAGGCCTTGATGGCTTGAGGTCTCAGCACATAAAGGATTTACTTTCCGGTCCGACGCCCATCGATGAATTGTTAAATAACCTCACCCGGTTTGTAAATTTGTTGTTATCTGGGGTCTGCCCTCCCGCGGTTAGCCGTTTCTTTTTTGGGGGCCGTCTGGTGGCTTTAAACAAAAAAGATGGAGGGATCAGACCCATCGCGGTGGGGAATTTCTGGAGGAGGCTGGCCAGTATGTGCGCTCTGGCGCTAGTGTTGGAACAGGTCAAAGCCAAACTCTATCCTATCCAATTGGGCGTCGGTGTGAAAGGTAGTGCTGAGGCGGCCGTCCACGCCGTACGTGAACTGATTTCAGCACTTCCAAAACGGTGGGGATTCTTGAAGATTGATTTCAAGAACGCTTTCAACACCCTGAGAAGAGACTCAATGTTAGAGGCAGTTAAGCAGCACTGTCCTCAAATTTATAATTTTTGTCATTCCGCATATGGCCGAGTCTCTTCTCTTGGTTACGACGCTTGGGTGTTGAATCGTGCGAGGGCGTACAGCAAGGTGACCCTTTGGGACCGATGCTTTTTGCTCTAACCCTTTACCCGCTGTTGACGAAGTCATCCTCGGCGTTTGTTTGTGGCTACCTGGACGATGTCAGCTTGGCCGCAGAGGGTAACATCTTAGCGGACGACTTCCTGTCGCTGAGGGTCGGCGCTTCCATCATTGGTCTTGAATTAAACACAAACAAGTGTGAACTACTTGTAAATGACACGTTTCAAATGCCACACGTGCTGGCTAATGTCCCCACAGTGCCCCATTCATCATTAAATTTTTTAGGCACTCCAATGATGGCCGGCGATCATCAGGACAGGTTTTTTTAATAAAAAACTTTTTGAGCTAAGATTTGCCCTCGAACGTGTCTCTCTTCTTCTGGTCCACGACGCGCTGACAATCATCCGCGGCGCCCTCAGTTTGCCGAAATTGATGTATTTTTTGCGCACATCCAACTTTGTTAATGCGGCCATTTTGGGTGAATTTGAGGGTGCTCTGCGGGTGGCCCTCTCAGCAATTTGTAACGTCGATATTACCGACAAGGGTTGGTCTCAGGCTCAGCTGCCGGTACGATTTGGGGGACTGGGGTTACTAAGCGTGGTTCAGCTTGCACCAATTGTTTATAAATCTTCCGCATCTGCCACGCTTGACCTACAGTCTGCCCTTCTTCGGCAATTTAGTAGCCTACACTGTACTCCACCGACTCCAATCCAACCAACAGACCTTTCCCAGGGCAACATTTTGGAGGAAGCATATAAATGCACATTCAAAGAGTTGCTTTCCTCAAGCCCTGACTCGGCGACCTCAGCTTGCTGGCAGTATCCAGCGAGGCGAGTTGTGGCTGGCTGAGATCTTTGCCCAATACGTCAGTGGGTACCAGATTGGACGACGAAACGGTCAGGACAGCCATTGGCTTCCGTCTGGGGTTGGCCGTTCAGAGTCGATATACATGCAAGTGCGGCGCGGAGGCGGATGAACTTGGCCATCATGGTCTTGTTTGTCGTTTGGGCGGAGGTCGCCAGCAGCGACATTCAGCCATAAACGATTTTGTGTGCCGACTTTTCTCCAAGGCCTCAATTCCGGTTTTAAAGGAACCGTCGGGCATTGCGGCGCACGACGGTAAGCGCCCTGACGGGTGTACCTTGATCCCTTGGAGAGCCGGCAGGTGCTTGGCGTGGGACGTTACCGTTCCGGGCACCTTTGCTGAGCGCTACGTGCAGCTTACTAGCAAAGAAAGCGGTTTGGCTGCAACCAGGGCATCTGACGAGAAGATCAAAAAGTACGACGGAGCTCTCCCCTCGATGGAGTTTTTACCGATTTGTATCGAGGTCCTCGGCCCCATGGACCGTAACACCTTCGGGTTTTTCAATCGAATTTGTAAAAATATCAGTATTAGGTCAGGCGATAGTAGGGAATATTTTTTCGCTATGAATAATATCTCGTGCATTCTGCAGCGGTTTTTGCGCGTCTGTGTGTTGGAAAATGTGGAGTTGAATGACGACGGGGTTGAGTGAGGTTATAGCAAATAAAATCAAATTTAGTCAGACGCTTGGCTTTTGGTGTCATTCGTCAATGATTTGGTTTTAACATACATACATACATGCA
>NW_008704623.1:1546115-1553646 GCF_000326865.2 Helobdella robusta | reverse complement strand
TGAAATTATAAGTTATAATTATAATTAATTTTAAATATAATAAGAATGATAATAATAATAATTATAATTAATTTTAAATATAATAAGAATGATAATAATAATTATAAAAAAAGATAATGATAATTATAATTAATTTTAAATATAATATGAAAGATAATAATAATTATAATTAATTTTAAATATAATAAGAATGATAATAATAATTATAATTAATTTTAAATATAATAAGAATGATAATAATAATTATAATTAATTTTAAATATAATAAGAATGATAATAATAATTATAATTAATTTTAAATATAATAAGAATGATGATAATAATAATTGTGATTAATTTTAAACAAAATAAGAATGATAATAATAATTATAATTATAATTAATCTCAAATATAATAACTATATTTATTATTTTACTAACTGGCAGAAAATATTCTGATTTGTTGTCAGTCTATAACAGATGCCTCTGTTGAGGCAGTAGTAAGCCAGGCCACTATCGCACAACTCTGAGAAGGGCATATTCGTTACTGAGGGCAAAATTATGGAAAATTATATGTAATTATGGGTAATTGTAATTAATTATAAGTAATTATAGTACAAAAAAACATACACATACACACATAGATACACACACATACATACATACAAACAAATAAACAAACAAACATACATACATACATGAATATTTGATTTGCTAATCAATCATTAAAAATTAATGGTCGGAAGACAATTTCAGTTACATTTGCGTGTGTGTGTGCGTGCGTGTGTGTATGTTTGTTTGTGTGCGTGTGTGTGTGTTTGTGTGCGCGCGTGTGTGTATTGTTTATTTTCATAGTCTGAGCGTGTTTGTTCAGTTGTGGCGTTCAATCATTATTACACCCCATATCACATCAATCAAACCAGTCAAGTCGAATTCACTTTTGGTTTCAGTATATATTTATATATGTATATATATATATGTGTGTGTGTGTGTGGGTTTGTGTGTGTGTTTGTGTCCGTGCATGTGTGTATGCGTAATTATATTTGTTTGTTAAGGAATTAACCGATATATAGGCAGGTGAATTAATGAATGAACGAACGAACGAACGAATGAATGAATGGATAGATGACTAGATGGGTGGATGGTTAGATACTTTAACAGAAAAAACGTGATTTTGATAAATGAATGAAAAAAATAGCAATAAAAGAATGAACAGACAGACAGTCAGAGAGATAGACTGATAGGAAAAATTTTCGTCATTCAGTCAATCAACATGTAACCGTCTATTTGTATTTATTTCCAATATATATGTTTGTTAGGTTGTTTGTTTGTGTGTGTGCGTGTGTGCGTGCGTGTGTGTTTAAAGTTTGAAAACATACCATTATGTATGTGTGTATGTGCATTTGAGGGTGATTGGTTCGCCCATGAATTAAGGGATAAATAGGTAGAAGAATGGATGGATATAAACAATGGATAGATGGATAGAGACTGACTGAATGAATGATTGAACGAATGTGTGTGTGTGTGTGAATGTGTGTGTGTGTTTGTGTGTGGTTTGAAGAGAAATCACTACATCCAGGGATCCGTCGAAATAAAATTCTATCGATCTGGAGATTTTTTTTGGCTTTCCATAAAATCTGACCGCTACATATTCTATGGTTATTATTTTTCTTTTGTGTTTTGTTTATTATTATTATTATTATTATTGATGATGATTTTATTATTAATTTCATTGGAACATTTATTTGTATGTCTGTCTGGTTGTAAGAATGCGTCAGATATATCTCATCGTAATTCACTGTCATAATTCGCTATATTTCTACCACAGTTCACACGTAATTCACTGTATTTATACAATAATTCATCTATAATTCACTTTATTTATACATGAATCAGTCATTGTTAACTATATTTAAACTCTAATTTGGTCACGTTTTACCATTTTTGCGTATAAAAAACCATATTTTCGCTATAATTCGATCATAATTTAAATTATTGTATCATATTTATTTATAATTCATAGCAATTTTTCCATTTATTCACTAAAAATTCACATTAATTCACACCGAATCACATATAATTCACAATTCATTCACCGACTAAACCTAATTTTCTAATTATAGAAATACAAAAATAGATTATGACTAGTAGAAAAAAAAAACAAAAAAACATTTTTTTTTCTGAATTCACCGAACTATTTAGTTACGTGAAACCAAGTTTTTAATTAAGGGCCTTAAAAATAATATTTTATTGTATATTTTTTATGCATGTATATATAAGTCTATAAAATGTGTATATATACCTTTAAATATATATATATATATATATATATATATATATATATATATATAATTATATCCATACAGACACAATTAAACACACAGACACGCACACAGACACACACACGCACACTTCAAGACACTAGATGCACTTTTTGAAAATACTGCAAATCAAAAACAGAAAAAAAGTTCAATTGCCAATTTCTCATTCTCTCACATTCTTTCTTTCTCTCTCTCTCTCTCTCTCTCTCTCTCTCTCTCTCTCTCTCTCTCTCTCTCTCTCTCTCTCTACATCCTCTGTCGCTCTCTATCATTCTCTTTCTATCTTCTCTCTCTCTCTCTCTCTCTTTCTTCATTTCTTTATTAATTATTTCTAGCATTCTCTTCATCAGTTTTATTTTTATTTACCTCACTCTCCTGTTTTCATGTTTCAGTTTTTATATTCCTCTCTCTTTTTCTCTCTCCTATTCTCTTTCTTTTTTGATTTCTTTCTTTATTTCTCTCTCTCTTTCTCTCGGCCTATCTCTTTCTTTCTTTCTACCAATTTATCTCTACAAGTACTTTTTCCGCAAACTTTTTCATTTTTTCCTACCATTTTTGCAATCATCTTTAATAAAATGAAGTGTGCTTGTGTGTGGTGCGTATCCGTGTGTGTGCGTGGTGTGTGTGTGTGTGTGCGTGTGTGTGGTGTGTGTGTGTATTTATTATCTATCTGTCTATCATATATCGTCTTGAATATTATTCCAAGTTTGAATATTATCAGCTTATTTATTTGATTTAAGCCAAAATGAACTCAACTTTTGCAGTTTAAGTTCTAGCATCTAGGCATATAAATGTGTGTATATTAGATTATGTGTTTGTTTGTGTGTTTGTGTGTTTTTTGTATGTCGGTGTGTCTGTGTGTTTATTTTTGTTAGTTTTTTTGTTTGTATGCTGGTGGTAAAATCGGTTTGTATGTACTTTCATGGTAGTATTGTGAAAAAAAATTGTATGATTGTAAGTTATGTATGTATATTTGTTTGTATGTATGTATGTTTGTATGTATGTATATAAGTGTGTTTGTATGTACGTTTGTAAGTATGTTTGTATGTATGTTTGTATGTACTTTTGTATGTATTGTTTACATAACTTTGATTAGCAGATAGCAACAAGACTCGATTGAAATAAGCAGAAACGCTTATAAATAAGAAGAGGAGAGAGTTAATTACTACATTCCAGCTAATAAAAAAAACCGTCTGAATGCTTTGACGTAATGTGTCTAAAATTTATTAGATTTTCCAGACAGCCAGACAAACAGACACAAACGCAGACAGAAACATAGACAGACAAATAAATAGGTAGAGACAATCCCAGACAGCTAACGATGATGATTTATAGGACGAAGATGATAAGATAAAAATGATGATGTTTGGGTTGACAATTGAGCTATTGGGAACGTAGAAAAACACATATAAACATTGAAAAACCAAAGGGTACACATACAAAAACATCAAACTCACTCACACACACACACACACACACATACACATATACAACATACACACAAACACACTTACACACACACACATACACACACAAACACATACAAAACAAAATGACATTGACGACAAGAGGAAGAGTAATACAAACCATTGAGCTACTAGAAACAACAACAACAACAATAACCATAGACAAATTAATCAACAAAGACTATATAATCATGACAAGTGCAGATATAAAAATATCAAAAACAAATAATAATAAAATAAATAATAATAGTAATAATAAATTTTATTATTGATGTTATTGCATAATTTATTTCCCTGACAAAACTTTTTGAAGAGATAGTTAAACTTGAAAGCCTTTAGCGGAATACATGAATGGATGAATGAATGAATGGATGAATGAATGAATTAGTTAATGAATTAATGAATGAATGGTTAAATAATTGAATGAATTAATTAACGGATGAACGAATTATGAACGAAGAATTTTTTTCAAAACATTTTTCGTAATAACATTGAAGGAAAGAAATGAGAAATAAAAGAGAAAAAAAGAAAATCTATACATCTATCTATTCATTTGTTCATTCATTCATTCATTCATTCTTTCATTCATTCATTTCATTCAATCATTCATTCATTCTTTCATTCATTTTTTCATTTTTTCATTCATTCATTCATTCATTCATTCATTCATTCATTCATTCATTCATCCATCCATCCATCCATTCACTCTTCCATTTGTGGATAGATTGATAGGCAAAAAAATATATACATGAGTTAAGAAAACTGTTAGATAACAAATCTATAAATATCTTTCTGGAAGATAATAAATACAAATGAACAACATGTATGTATGTATGTTTATTTGTTTGTTTGTGTGCATGTATGTTTATTTGTTTGTACGCCTGTATGTATGTCTGTCATTGTTTGTGTATGCATGTGTGTACATAAAAAAGAAGAATTTTCTTTATCTACGTTCGTTTGTATGTTTGTATTTGTATTATTGTTTGTTTGTATATATGTTTGTTTGTATGCTTGTTTGTTTGTTTATAGGTATGTACGTTATTGAAATTATGAACTGTTAAAAAAATGGCCTACTGAAAGATTGGGCGTTCAATTCAGAATCATACGCTATTTGTGTAACGAAGAAGTTTGTATATATGTTTGTTTGTTTGTTAGTATGTTTGTTTGTATGTATGTATGTATGTGTGTGTATGTATATATGTATGTTTATTTGTTTGTACGTGAGTTTGCTTGTATGTTTGTATGCATTCATGTTTGTTCCCCGGACGAAACACTAAACCTCCGAAAAATGAAAAACGTTCGTTCATTCGTTCGTTCGCTCGTGCGTTCGTTCGCTCGTTAGTTCATTCATCATTCATTCATTCATTCATAATAATAGTAATAACAACAATAATAAAATATAGGAGTAAGGTAGTAAGGTGTTGGAGTTAGTAAAAATCATCTCGAAAAAACTTCTCAAATTTTCTCAAAAATGTTCTCATTATTATTATTAATTGATATCGCGTCCTATGCATAGTTTCAGAGGTGTTTGGGCTAACAATGACTTTTGACGTCTCCATAAGCCTGGATAAACAAAAAGTTCTCTGATCGTTTCCTAAAAAGTTTGATGGTTGGTTGTTGCAGGCAAACCATTCCACACGGAAGTAGAGCTGTATGTAAAATGTTTGTTGACAACTGATGAATTGCTGACAGGTTGAAGCAGCTGAGTATAAGAAGAGGAACGAAGTTGACGAGTTGATGCGATTGCATTACTTTAGGTTTGTGGGGGTCGAGCTGGAGAAAGTTAGCTGAAGAACCCTGCTAAGACAATGCGGGTTCAAGTAATTCAGAGAAGTTTGAATAGTTGAAAGTATCAGAAGGATGAAGATTGGATTTTTTTCTATTGTTATTATTATTATTATTATTATTATTATTATTATTATTATTATTATTATTGTAATTGTTAATGTTTTTATTGTTGTTATAATAAGTGTATTTTTTAATGCCTTTTATTTATTTACCGAAATATTTTCTCAATTTTTTTCTTAAACAATAAAGAAAACGCGATAACATAAAAAATAAAAAATAATAAATTCATTCATTCGTTCGTTCGTTCGTTCATTCATTCATTCATTCATTCATTCATCCATCCATTTATCCATCCATCCATTCGCTTGTGTATTTATCATTTTTTTAAAAACTTACTGCCTAATTAATTGATACGCCTGCAGGAGACTTGGTGCAGAAAAAAAAATAAAAATCTCAAATATACATTCACACGTATACACACACACACACGTATACACACACACACATACACACACACACACACATACATACATACATGCATACATACATACATACATAAATACGTAAATTTTTTCTTTGTCATTATTTTTTTGTTTTTCTCAGAAATACTTGTGGGATATTGATGTATATCTAATTGTTTACAATGGCAATAAAATTTCAAGAATTGTTTTCCGGTATACATGCCAACATACAAACAAACATACATACGCACACATACATACATCCATCCATACATACGTACATACATACAGACAAACATACATACATACATACAAACAAACATGCATACATACTTACATACACATTAATACATAAATACAAACAGACATACATATTTACGTACAAACAAACATGCATACATACTTACATACACATACATATATTTATACAAACATACATGCAAACATACATACAAACATACATACAAACACACATACAAACATACATACATACAAACATAAAGTTATTTTCATCCTTTAATAAGTAAACCGCAGCTGAACTCTATGAGATTATTAAAAATGAAATATTAATATTTCGCTAGGTTCTTTTATCTGCTGATTTTTGTTTTCTTAATTTGAGCGATCATTTATTATTATTTCTTCTTCTTCTTTTTCTTCTTTTTCTTCTTTTTCTTCTTTTTCTTCTTCTTCTCCTTTTTCTTCTTCTTCTTCTTTTTCTTATCATTATTATTTGTTTGCAACCAAAGAAGTATTTTTGATAGCGGCAGAGATTGGAAGGTCCTGGCAGATTTGGAGGGCATGAGGAGGTACCCATCGTTCATAAAGGGAGACCCGACGTGGCGATACAGTCTGTATCAGCAGACACTTTCATTTCAGTCGAACTGACTGTACCGTATGAGGCTAATAAAGCAGCAAACACGCTGTAAAACAGCCAAGTATGAAGAGCTAGTTAGTGAGATAGAACAACGTGTGTTAAGGTGTTTGTTGTACGCAGTTGAGGTCGGTGCAAGAGGTGTTGTCGGTTGGTCAGTGTACAGCTTTTTAAAGGATTTGGGTGTGGCAGGTAAAAGACGATCGAGTTGTGTGAAGAACATAGTAGGACATGCAGTCGAACAAGCGTCTTACTGGATGTGGCTGTGTAGGAAGAAAAAGGATTGCGGGTCTTTTTAATGTTAAAAATCTCTCCTCACATAACAGAAAATGAGAGAAAGAAAGAGAGATAGAGAGAGAAAGAAAAAGAAAGAAGGAGAGATAAAGAGAAAAAAATTCTCTCCTTATACCTTTATTTTAATTTCTAAATGTGAAAATTTCCAAACAACTTGAGCAACTTTTGTGCTAGCGACGTCTTATATTTGTATGTTTTACTGTATATTTTCGTATTGTATCTACGTGTTTTACTGTATGTATATTATTGAGTTATATTTGCATGTTTTACTGTATATTGTTTTATTTCCTCGTATTGTTGCATTTTTACTTACAACCTATTTTCTTCTTTTGTATTTTTTTAAGAAATATTT
>NW_008704623.1:1540689-1545334 GCF_000326865.2 Helobdella robusta | reverse complement strand
TACTAACTGTGGTTGACGATAGTAACTGTAGTGGAATTAATGTTGGACTGTCCTTTGACGTTTCGACCGTAACACTGATACTGACCAGTGTCATCTTCTGTCACCGATGTTATGAAGAGTTGGGATGTGTGCTTGCTAGGGGGGGGGGGTAAATCAAGATTGGAGTTTCTATCTTTCAATCAGTCAGCTAATCAATCAATCAATTGATCGATCGATCGATCGATTAATCAATTAATCAAAAGATTAGTTAGTCACAGAATTGTCAGTCGGTTGATTGGTCAGTCATTCAATCATTTAGTTTTCATTTACTTAGCTGAACCATCAAGCAATTAGCAACCAACCAGCCAACCAACCAATTAACCAACCAAAAAAACCAGCCAATCAACCAACAAACGAGCTAACTAACTTTTTCTTAGTAATGGAAATGTTTTCAGTCGGGCCTAGAACCATCCCGTTTCGAATCCAGACTATTTCCGGGGCGGGAAAACCCTCAACCCTGCAAGAAAGATTCAGGGATTTCCCTAATTTCAAGTTTAGTGATTGGGGCCATAACCTTTTTAATACGGGTTTTTTGCCTGTTGGAAGAAAAAAAAATTTTTTAATCTTGAAAAATGTTTTGTAAAAAAAATTGAAAGATAAAAATTCATGGAGAAAAATTAAAAAAATGAGAATATTTATATCTGATATAGTTATCAAATATTTAGAAATAGTTATAAAAGTAATAAAAGTAGTAGTGTTTGTAGTAGCAGCAGCAGTAGTAGCAGCAGCTGTAGTAGCAGCAGCTGTAGTAGCAGCAGCAATAGCAGCTGCAGTAACCGAAACAGATACAGTAATAGTAAATTATATGAAAACAATTTGGCGACTATTATTATCATAATTATAATAATAATTACCAATAGTATCAATATCATTACAATACATACAAAAATAAATGAACATAGATCAAACAGAAAAAAACATAGAAATGAAAATAAACCAGAAACAAATGAACCAGAAAAAAAAACAAAAATACTGATTTGGGTTTGGAAAGTTAAAACTTAAGATGAGGCAAGCATTAAAGTGTTATTATGTCTGCCGATATCGCTTTCAGATTACGACGAGCAAGAGAGAGAGAGAAGGAGAGAAAGAGAGGAAGACGAAGCGAGAGAGGGGGGGAATAGAAGGAGTGTACGTTAGAAATAATGAATGAGAAAAGATTAAGAGAGAGTGAGCTAAATGAAAGGGAGAAACTAGTGGTAGAAAAAATAAAAAAAAAGAAATAAGGAAAGAAAGAATAAATGTGTTTGTCTGTCTGATGGTTTATGTGTGTGTGCGTGTGTGCGTGTGTGTGTGTGTGTGTATGTGTGTGTAAGCGTCTGCATATCGTGTAAATTTTCACGCGACTTAAGTGTTAAGAAAAGGGAAAAAACAGAAAAAAAACAACGAGGCAATAAACAACTTTGAAGAAGAGGGATGGCGAAGCTTATGGTACCAACATACTCTCTCTCTCTCTCTCTATTTCTCTTTTACTATGTCTCTTTTTTTCTTTTTTCTTTCTCCCCTTTCACTCTTTCACTCTTTACTTCTTTGCTCGTCTGTCTATTTGCGTCGAAAAAAATAGAAAATTGAAATCACTTCTTGAATCGTAAATTTTTTCTCAAGCACATGCAAGAGATTAAAAAAAAACCAAAATAAAATGAAGAGAGAGAGAGAGAAAGAATAAAGAAAAAGATAGAAAAAAAGAGAGAGGAAGAGAGAGAGAGAGAGAGAGAGAGAGAAAGAAGAATAAATGATAGCAGCATAGTAAAAAAATTGTAAAAAAAAAGGATGATGATGAGAAGGCTGTGGAAAATATAAACAAAATGATGCACGCAACATCTAGGAAGGAAGGAAGAATGGATGGATGGATGGATGGATGGATGGATGGATGAATAAATGAATGAATGAATGAATGAATGAATATGCACATAGATGGATGGAGGGATGAAGTGTGGAGTGGTGTGGATATAGAGAAGAAATGAACAACTGTCTCTTTCCGTTCAAAATTTAACCTTTTTGCATTAAGTTGCGAAATGTTAAGAAAAATCTTTTTTCTGTATTATTTTTTCAAATTTTCGTTGTTTTTTTTTTTTATTTAGCCCGAGGTATATTTTGTTTTTTTGCCAATAGGTTGTGTAATGTTGTCTAGTTCAATGTTTTGTCTCCGCTCCACTACGTTCACCATCCGAGAAAATTAATTTATGTGAGTCAGTAAGTAATGTTCTTTTGCTGCTGCTACTACAACTACTACTAGTACTTCTACTACTGCTGCTGCTACTACTACAATTGCTGCTACTACTGCTACTACTACTATTGCTGCTACAACTACTATTACTACTACTATTGTTCTTGGGGGGTACGGGGGCTTTCTATGGAGGGAGGTAACGCAAAAAAAATATTACGGAGATGCCTTGGCTATTGAGAAAAATGACCGGCTTTTTGTTTCTTTAACTACTACTTTTTTTGTAATTCATAAATTTTTCTAATTGTGTTTCTTATAGTGCAATACTTTGCCTATGCACATGCTGTTACTTAGCTTTTGTCTAATATAATGCATTTAATTTTCGTCTAAACTTATTTTTTTCATATTTTTATTTATAATTTTCGTTGTAGCATAATTTTTTTCATATTTTTATTCATAATTTTCGTTGTAGCATAATTTTTTTTGATATTTTTATTCATAATTTTCGTTGCAGCATAATTTTTTTCACATTTTTATTCATAATTTTCGGCAAATGTATTCTCAATTCTCTCCAAAACATCATCATACTGCTATCATCTTGGAAAAATGAAAGATGTATAATATGGGTGTTGTGTTCTCGTTGAACTTGCTAGCAAAAACAAACGGTTTCATGTACGCACACACACACACACACAAAAACACACACATACAAACACACACACACAAACACACACAAACACAAACAAACAAACACACACAAACAAACACACAGACAGACATATTGACAAACACATCAATAATATTAATACAGTTCTAGATGCGCGAATGTAATTTGATATGAATACATGTATTATAAAGTATTATATGTATTATTACAAATAAACTGTGTGTGTGTTTGTGTGTGTGTTTGTGTGTGTTTGTGTGTGTGTGTTTGTGTGTGTGTTTATCTATTTAGTAATATTTTACAACTAGAAATGACTTTTTAATTTGCCAATAATTGTGGTTTCGGCGGTTTACTATTGTACCAATGACTGCTGTAATAACTATCACAGTTAATTTTACTACTACCAACACTACTTCGGCCGCTGCTGTGGCTACTGCTGCTACTACTGCTGCTATTACTACAACTACTACTACAACTATTATTCTACAACTACTACAACTACTTTTACTACTACTTTTACTACTACTACTACTACTACTACTACTACTACTACTACTACTACTACTACTACTACTACTACTACTCTACAACATATACTATTACTACTACTACTACTACTACTATTACAACATCTACTACTACTACCACTACTACTACTACTACTACTACTACTACTACTATTACTACTACTACTACTACTACTACTACTACTACTACTACTACTCTACAACAACAACAACAACAACAACTACTACTACTACTACTACTACTACTACATTATTACTACAATTGTGGTGATGACCGTACGGCAATGAAAATTTATAGCATGATAAGTTTGGGACAGCTGGTCTGTTGGACTGGACACAGATAGTTTCTCTGATGCTTGTTAGTACTTATGTTCTTCAGCTGTTAGTACTTTCGTTCTTGTGTTGTACTACCTATTAGTACTGTAGTACTTTTAACTGCTAGTGCCAATGCATTGTTAGTATGTAACTGAGGTAAGGTTTCTCTATTAGAAATTTTTATTACATCTCTAATATTAATTTGTTACTAGAAACATAGATTTTATCTCTCTCTCTCTTTCTCTTTCTTTCTTTTCTCTCTCTCTCTCTCTCTCTCTCTCTCTCTCTCTCTCTCTCTCTCTCTCTGTATATATAGATGTGTGTGTGTGTGTGTGTGTGTGTGTGCGTGCGTGCATGCGTGTGTAAAACTACCGAATGTTTATTTGTTTTTTCGAACTTTATTAGGCTATTTGAGTACGTTTAAACTTACATTTTCAGATAAGTTTTATCTTTTTTTGAAAAAAATCGGTGAGCCGGTATATTCAGTATTCGGTATGTATTGTTAGTATTCGTGTGAATATCGAGTCGCATAATTTTGTCGAAGTCGGTCAATTTAACGATTATACTATTATATGTAGTGTGAAATAGCTTATAGCCTGTGTGTGTGTGTGTGTGTGTGTGTTGGTATGTGTTTGTATGTTTGTGTTTGTGTGCGTGTGCGTAATAATTTTATTAAGAATTATTATTGTTGTTGTCAGTGTAGTTGTTGACGATGTGAACAAATTTAATCAGCAGAGATTTTACAACAAACTTTTTAAATGTTGAATTTAAAAATATGATTGAAGAGTTGATCTGGCGTAAAGTACGAACGTGTGAACTGTAATGACAAATATCTTGGAGGACTTTTAGTTGTGCTTATCAACTGACAAATTGGATGAATGACGAATTAAAATATGAATGGATGGACGTCGTTTTGACGTGTGCGTAAATGAGAAGTGA
>NW_008704623.1:1512398-1516543 GCF_000326865.2 Helobdella robusta | reverse complement strand
AAGCGCACTGTTACTATTACAAGCTGAACAGACTGTCGATATGCTGTATCATAAATCATCCCCTTCTAATTCTTTTTATTATTTTTTCTCTCTCTCTCTCTTCTTTTTTCCAAAATTATTTTATTAATATTTATTAATATTTATGATTGTTATTAATTTGTTTGTTCAATTTATAGTAATTCCTGGCTTGATATTTTTCTCTATTTTGTTTTGGTTTTTATAATGTTACAGTCATAACTTTTCTGGGTTTTTTGTCCTCTTTCTTTTTCTTTCTTTTACTTATTTCTTTTTCCTTCTCATTCATATTTCTCTCTCTTTTTCTTTCTTTCTTTCTCTCCCTCTCTCTCTCTCTCTCTTCGTTTTAGCATCGCATTTTTGTGTAATAACTAACACAATTAAAATAAGAACGCGTTTTGTCTTGAGAATTTGCGCCTGCTTGCCTACAGATATACACAAACATACAAACATGCATACAAACATACATACATACATACATACATGCAAACAAACAAACAAACATACATACATACAAAAAAACATACATACACACACACATACACACACACATACACAGGCGTACACCCAAAGATACATTAAATGCGATTAAAATTAATAAGCTCGTTAAATTGGGACGCCATCTTTAATACCATCTCGTTGAAAAATGCCGATAAAAATAATAACAATAATAATAACAAAAACAATAACAATAATAAAAATAATAATAATAATAGCAATACTACTACTACCACTAATAATAATAATAATAATAATAATAATATTGTGGTGTGGTCGCAACGATGTTTTGTTGGCTTCCGTAGCGTTGAAGCGTTATAAATCATAGACTAATCAGCTATCTCATCAGTTTATTATTACTGTTATTGTTATTATTACCATTATTATTATTATTATTATTATTATTATTATTATTATTGTCATTTTTGTTATTATTTTTAGTAGTAGTAGTAGTAGTAGTAGTAGTAGGTAGTAGTAGCAGTAGTATTATTAGTGGTGTATTAAAAGTTATGGTGATAGTGTTAAAATTCTTGGTAGTAACTGCAGCAGCAGAAGCAGTAGTAGTAGGAGTAACTGCAGTAACTGCATAACAAGTAATGGTAGTAGTAATTTTTATTATTTATATTATTCTCCAATGTTTAATAAAATTTCACTTTGTTTATTAATTAGCTTATCAATCACACCTACCTATTCAAAACATGGCACATCTAATCTTTCTCTCTCTCTCCTCTCTCTCTCTCTTTCTTTCTTTCTTTCTCTTTCTCTTTCTTACGGGTGTTAAAAAGTTCACATGCGCGCACAAACACGTGCTCACACACCCACACACAGACAAATGCGTATACACATGCGTACACACATACACACACACATGTATTCATATGTCATATGTATTTATAATAATTACAAAGACAGTAAGAAAGAGAGCGAAAGAAAGAAGGAAAAAAAGAAAAAAGAGAGAGAGAGAAAGAAAGGGAGAAAGGGAGAAAGAAAAACAGACATACAGATATACATACAGATATACAGACAGACAGATATACAGACAGACGGAATTATTAAAGTCTGGTTCCACCCAGTTTCGCGTGTGCAACATACAGGAATGGATAACTTTTTTGAAAACTACATCAAATTAATTGAAAGTGCTGACAACCGATGGACTAACAAACAACTTAACAATTGTAATAAAAAATAATTACAAACAAAAGAACGATAATTAATATAATAATAATTATTATTTTAATAATACAAGAATTATTATTTTAATAATAATAATAATTAACTTTAAAAATTAACTTCACAGCCAAACTAACCGTTAAATCGGCTATTCTCAATAGCTTCTCTCTTCAAATCAGGATCACTTTTTATAGGAAAACTAGACATAGTGTAGACGATATCAGAGGCTGGAGTCTGCGGTTTCGGACTAGTACTGCTACTCTTGTGGTGGTTGTGTCTAGACATGTGTCTGTCTCTGCTGTTCGTTGTGCTTCGGTAGTTTCTCGACGGTTTTGTTGTCGGACGAAATGATTTTGTCGTTTTAGAGGGATTGAGACGCAGAAATACTAGATAGGTTTCTCCTTTTGATAGGGTCTGAAGCGAGGCAACGCATTCGTTTGGATTGGACGTCGGGCCGAATTGGCCGACTTGCACCATTATCGGGTGACGAGATTTCGATTGTTGTGTTGTTGTCGTTGTCTGTTGCTGTGTCGTTGTTTGTTGTTGTTGTTTAGAATGGTGTTGTCTCAGTTTTTTGTTGTTGTTTTGTCTTTTGCTTTGGTTTTTGTGCGTGTGCGTTCTGTGATTTTGGTTGTTATGTTGGTGATGGGGATTGTTGTTGTTGTTGCTGTTGTTGTTGTTGGCATGGTTTCGCGATTTAACGCCACGTGTTGAGATGGCTTGTTGTAGTAAGTTGTGGTTGCTGTGGCTGAGTTTTGAGCGCTTGCCGTGATGATGTGGATGATTATTATTATTATTATTCTCGTTGAAGTAGTTTATACTATTTGAGTTGTGAGGATGATTGTGACGGGAGCGGCGATTGTTGCTATCAAAATCCTCTTCATTAAAATATTCATTACCATAGCTGGGATTATTGTGATAGTAAAAATTATGAGTAAAAATAGTAGCAGCAGCAGCTGTAGTAGCGGTAATGGTGGTATTATTATTATAACTACTACTACTACCACTACTTGATGACGTCAGGGTTTGAAGACTCTGAAACTCGCCCTTTATGAGGGTTAAGACCTTGAACTTCACATTATGAAACCCGGGCTTGTGTTTTATCGCTATACTCCGGTGCATTTGACCTTCAAAAACTATGTCTGCCATGACCGTCCTTGAGGCCACGTCCTCAAACTCCGAACCACAGGTGCGGCTAAAAGCGCTCTGTAGATAGTAGATTAGTAGTCCTAGGACTGTGTATCTGATACGGCAAATGTGCATAGCTTGTTATGGATTGCTAGCTAAATTTATTAGAAAAAAAATTATGATTGGTGAATGAGTTTTGGGGGGTGATGGTGATTTGTGGTCGAATTTTTGGGGAGAATGATGATTTGTGGATTGATTTTTTTAAGATGGATTGATGTTATCTGGGTGAAGTGACTGTTGATGATTAAATTTCCTGGAAATATGATGACTATTTGGTGATTTTTTGGGGAAAAATGGTGAAAGGAGTGGTCGAATTTCTGTTGAAAATTGTTGAAAAACACTTGAGAGAAAGATGGCAAATGAAGAATTTTTTGTCTGACGAGTAGGTTTTTTTATCCTTCTTTGCTCTTCTTTCCCCTGAATTGAATTGTATTGTATTAAACGGTACAATTTGTATTGTATTTACATCGTTTCGTCTCGTTATCGGCATCGTATAGTTTTACATTTGTGTATTAGTTAATTTTTTTAATCAATGAATTAATTAATTTTTTTGAGAGAATGAAAAAAATATTTAAAAATATTAAAAAAAAATTAAATCTCAAATCAAATTAATGAATTATGAACCAGTTACGAAAAGAGTCAATGTACCAAGTTTAATATTCTGCAAAAAATGACAGTCACAGACATGAATAAATATGAATATTCATAAAAAATATTGATAATTATAATTAAATAATTAAATATAACTAAAATAATATATATATATATAATATATAATTAAATAAAAAACTTTAATTCTTTGGAATAAAAAGTTTCTCAAAAAACGAAAAAACAATTCGAATTGAGTGTGCAAGTAAATCAGTTTGGTTCCCATTTCATGGCACTCCAAAAAGCAAGGGCTCAACATTAAACTAATCTCAAAAAACAACAATAACAACAACAACAACAATAATAATAACAATAACAATAACAACTATAATAATAATAACAATAATAATAATAGTAATAGTAGCGGTAGTAAAAACGAACAACAGCTCACTTCAAAATTACATAAACAAAAACACACAAACACCTACACAGACATACATACATACACAACACATCCATAAAAAGACACACACAGACATATACATTCAGACACACACACACACACACACTCACACATACATTCAGACACACACAAACACATACACACACACATTCACAGGCACATAAATGCATCGTTGTAATCATTACATAAAGTAGATAAGAAGACAATTCTTTCCAACCTATCT
>NW_008704623.1:1509941-1511756 GCF_000326865.2 Helobdella robusta | reverse complement strand
GTTTTATATTTAGACAAAAGTATTTACCTTATTTTCTTTCCCTCTTCTTCACGGTGTAGAAGTAGATAGTAATCTTTCTATAACTGGCTTAAAAACGTGAATGTATGTATGTATGTATGTATGTATGTATGTATGTATGTATGTATGTATGTATGTATGTATGTATGTATGTATGTATGTATGTATGTATTTATGTATGTATGTGTGTAGTAGTAGTATGTATGTATCGGCAAGTATGTGTTTTTCTGTGTTTATAAGCTTGTGGTTAGCTCCTATATTTTCTTGTTTGTTTATATAAATCTGTGTAAGTGCAGAACAAAATGAAAGTATGTACGTGCGTATGTGAAGATGTATATTCGTGTGTGTGTGTGTTTCTATGTGCGTCTCAGTGTATATATTACTCAAATGACTGTTTATATTATGTATCCGTTTCCAATATATGTGAGATAGAGTAGTAGTAGTAGTAGTTGTTGTTGTTTTTGTTGTTGTTGTTGAAGTTGTAGTAGTAGTAGCAGTAGATTTTGAAATATGAACGGTTTAAATATCTCGAAATATATTATCGGTTCAAAATTTGGATTTGTAGTTCTATCATTGTCATAATCTACGTCTGCAGCTGTAGTAGCGGTGGCTGTGGTAGTAGAAGCAGTAGTGGCGACAGTAGCAGCTGTTGTAGTCGCTGTCTTATCGATAGTAGTAACTCCGAAGTCGGTGTGTAAATCTAAGGAGGCATTGAGCGATCGAGTATTCGAATATTCGAACACAGCAGAGAACATTTATAAATCTGTAGCATCCAATATATGGCAACAATAATAATAACGACAAATATTATTATTATTATTATTATTATTACAAATTATAATTGTTATTATTATAATTACGAATTATAATATTTTTTTATTATGAATTATCATTATAGATATAAATATACATCGGTTTATCATCTTTTATTTGAAATTATGGGCAAATATAGCTAATTATTTCCAATAAATTCATTCATTTATGATACTACCATGATACTGGCATGATAGTATATCATATATATCATTATTTATGTTTCAACGGGCTTCAGGTTGTATCCATTAGGTGTTAGATATATAAATTTTGTCTGATGTTATTATCTTTTTTATAAGAATTCCTAAATATTTCACTATAATTATTATTAATTTTCGTTAATATAATTATTCTTTGATATGAATATTTGTACGTTACTATTACTATCATCTTTCAGTTATTCAGACTGTTGGATAATTAGAGATTATTTTCAGTAAAAATAATAATAATTATTATTATTGATATTATAAATTATAAATATAATTATTAATATCTTGAATATACTTTTGGTAAAATAATAAAAAAGATATACAATCCATGCATGTGTGATGTAGAATACTGCAATCCAATTCTGATAGACAGAGTATAGCCATGTGTATTTCATGTGTGTATGTATGTATGTATGTATGTATGTATGTATGTATGTATGTATGTATGTATGTATGTATGTATGTATGTATGTATGTATGTATGTATGTATGTATGTATGTATGTATGTATGTATGTATGTATGTATGTATGTATGTATGTATGTATGTATGTATGTATGTATGTATGTATGTATGTATGTATGTATGTATGTATGTATGTATGTATGTATGTATGTATGTATGTATGTATGTATGTATGTATGTATGTATGTATGTATGTATGTATGTATGTATGTATGTATGTATGTATGTATGTATGTATGTATGTATGTATGTATGTATGTATGTATGTATGTATGTATGTATGTATGTATGTATGTATGTATGTATGTAT
>NW_008704623.1:1475402-1505402 GCF_000326865.2 Helobdella robusta | reverse complement strand
GTAGCATGTTGATGAGGTCAACAGAAGGTCAGGCAAACTCACGAGTAGAATTGTGCCAGCTTCACGCACGGCTGGTTTTTTTTAATTAGCGCCAATGACGATGGTTCACGAAAAATATTTTCAATTAATTGTTGGTGTTGAAATTAAAAAAAAATAATAATCATCTAGACAACATTGTCGTGACGCCTGTAGTTCGGAAATTTCATACCATTGTTGTTATTATTATTATGTTATTATTATTATTGTTATTATAACCTCATCCATGTTAAACTTGCTTGGTCTCCAAGCCAGAATGTTATTCGAACTTTCTTTTTGTTTGTGTTATGTTCTGGCAAATAAAAAGTATTTTTGATTTGATTTGTTTGCTGTTATTGACTGCTATTTCTTATTACAACAACAACAACAACTACTACTACTACTACTGCAACTTCTACTACTACTACTACTACTGCAACTAATATTGTGGTAGTAGTTGTTCTATCTTTAATAGTAGTAGTAGTTTTGGTACCTTTCAAGTAATTTGTCGTCATAAAAATTAGTCACCATTTTAAATTTTTGGAACCTTTCCAAAAATTTGGCACCTTTCTGAAAAATACCAACACAATTTAAGGTACCCTTTAAATACCTTGATGTAGTTGATTTGAAATGAAATTTGGTCCAAATATGTACGTACGTATGTCTATTAATCATGCTCTAATTAAATATTTCTGATGGTCCCTGGCCAGTATTCTTCAAAACATTTGTGTGTGTGTGTTTGTTTATGTGTGTGCGAACGTGAGTGTGTCTGTATATGTGTGTGTGTGTTTATGATGTGTGTATGTGTGTGTGTGTGGTGTGTTTGGCTTGTTCAGGTAAAGATCATATCTTGAATATAATAATTTCAATTTTGCGGCTATAAAAAATTTCCTTATTCTTTTTTTGTCTTGCAATTGGTTTTCGTATTCATGACTATTTTTAAATAACTATAATAATAATAATAATAATAATTATAATAATAATAATAATTATTATTATTATTATGTATAATTATATATATTTTGTTATTTATTTTATTTATTCAATCTGTTATTCCTTCTCTTTATCTAATTTCTTATGCACTTATCTTTCAATCTCATTACCTAGCTATCTATTAATTCATCTAGAAGAGCATTTGCGTTTTAGTTAATTTCTCCGCTCTCTCTTTCTTTCTCTTTCTTTCTTTCTATCTTTCTCTCTCTCCTTCTTTCTCTCTTTCCTTCTCTCTCTCTCTCTCTCTCTCTTTTTGTTTCGTTTGTACAATTATCATACACTGATCTATCGCCAGGGGAGGATTGTGGTTGCAAGTTTATAAGAACTAACACGATCATAATCGGTGAAATAAAAATACAAACGAAACTATAAATATTTCTCTCTCTCTCTTTTTTTCTCTCTCTATCTCTTTTATTTATTTCTTTCTTTCTCTCTCTCTCCTTCTCTTTCGTTTTTTCTCTTTTTCATTCTGAGTGTATGCGAACAAGCTATGAATGAATGAATTATAAAAAAAATGAATGACTGAATGAAGGTGCAAATGAGGTGCAATGAGAAAATGAATGAATGAACAAAAAAAAAAAATAAAAAAATTATAAGTCAGTGTATATGTACTGAAAATGAAAAAAGAACGAGAACAAACAGTTAAAAAAACATTCATCGATGCATCAATGCATGCATGCATGTTTGTTTGTATGTATGACTGTTTGTATGTATGCATGCATGTATGCGTATGTATGTATGTATGTATGCATGCATGTATGTATGTATGTATGTATGTATGTATGTATGTATGCATGCATGTATGCGTATGTATGTATGTATGTATGTATGCATGCGTGTAAGCATGCATATGTCAATATAGACACCTCCAATAAATGAATTAATGAAGAATAATAACATTAGAGATAAAAAAAAAGATGAACGAAAAAAGGAACCAACAATCGAGAGAAAAAACAAACAAACGAACGATCGAACGAATGAACGCACGAACTAACAAACGAACGAACGCACGAACTAACAAACGAACGAACAGACGAATGAATGAAAGATCGAAAGAATGAAAAAAGGGATGAATGAAAGGATGAATCATAACAGGATTGACTGAGAGACAAACCCGGAAAAGAAGCTTCTTTCATACAAGTAAAGTAATAATAACAATAATAATAATAATAACAATAATAATAATAACAATAATAATAACAACAGTAATAATAAGTGTTTCAAAATGCCGCTAGAAACACATTAACTACTATATATTAATTGAATCAACCCGGGTTAATAATAATAAATTATTATATAAGACAAGTTTATCTTTACACCTACAGACACACAAACATACAAACAAACATACATACATAAAGACATACATACACACATACATACATACAATCGTAAATTACATACGTACATACATACATACATAGAATTATAAATTTACGCAAACATACAAGAAAAAAATGAAAAAACTTTATAAATTTCAAAAACACAGATAGAAAGAACGAAAAAAGACAGAGAGATAGAAAGAGAGAGAGAGAGAGAGAGAGAGAGAGATAACGAGATGCGCGAGAGTAAAATTAAAGATCCCAACATCAATCGAACAATCAAGGATAACCGAACGATAAATTTCAGAAGAAAAAAAATGAGAAGAGGAAGAGAGAGAGTGAGAAAAGAGAGAGAAAGACGAAAACACTAAAGGAAATAAAATGATAGAAAGAAAGAGATAGAGATAAAGAGAGAGAAATGAGAGAGATAGAGATAAAGAGAAAGAAATAGACTCAAATTAACCATATAACCACACGCAACCGTCGTTCACTACACTTGACCTTACATGACCCTGGAAAAATTTAAACGAAACGAGACGAAACGAGACGGAATTTAAAATTGAGGTAGGATAAAAATTGAACTAAACTCATTGAAATAATCCCATACAATCCATTATATATATATATATATATATATATATATATATATATATATATAAAAATATATATATATATAATCTCCATTTAAATACATTCATGCATATACACATTTAAATAAATTTTAACATACATACATATGTATGCGTGTGTGTGTGTGTATGCTTGTTTGTATGTATACCAGAGAATATATGTACGCATTGATAGATTAACTGGTTGTCTATAACGATGATAGAAAGAAAATTGGAAGAAAAAAGAAGAGAAAGAGAGAGAGAAAGAGAGATGAATAGTAAGAAAGATAGCGCCGCAAAATGAGAGTTGACTGGTTGTAGATTTGAATGAATATAATAATAATAATAATAATAATAATAATAATAATAATAATAATAATAATAATGAAAATAAATCATAATAATAATTTTAGGAACAGGAAGAATCTGTTAGACAGATACTACTATATGCAAACAAACATACATACAACATACAAGCAAACGTACATACACACACATACAAATACATGCATATATACATGCGAACATACATACATACATAGGTACGTACGTACATACATATATACATACATACACATACATAAATACACACATGCAAAAATGGATATATACACATACATACAGACGAACAAACACACATACGTATATACAAACAAACATACATGCAAACTTATTGCGCATTGGAAAGACAGCGCGGTTGCAGCACACCAAAACTTCATCATCTTCATTTAAACACATACATACATATATGTATGTATGTTTGTTTATATGTATGTATGTATGTATTATGTATGTTCGTTTGTATGTATGTTGATTTATTGGACAAACGCTTACTAAATGTTTAATAAAGGATAATATATATGCAGTTCGACGTATGTTCATTTATGCATATAGACACACGCACACAAATATACATACATGCACACATACATACATACACACACACATACACACATACATACATACATACATACAAAATGCAATTCGCATAGACAAAACGCGCGCAATAAAACAACAACAAAACGTCCGCACGCCCGAGAGTAAAAACTTATTTGTGATTCCATATAATTTAGCGTTACCATATCTCTGTGTGTGTATGTGTATGTGTGTGTGTGTATGTTTGTATGCATGTGTGTATGGACGTGTGTGTGTGTACGCATATGTGTGTGTGTATGTTTGTATGTTTGCCTGGTTGGAGTTAATAATGTTTGAACATGAAGTGTCGGTTATTTAACTACAACATACCTTAATACCAAGTGGAGGAAGAGTTAAGGAAGAAAGGAAAGATAGATGGATGGATGGATGGATGGATGAATGAATGGATGGATGGATTTATGGATAACTAAAATAACAAATAAATGAAAGATTGAATAAAAGTACGTTAATATAAGAAATCCTTATTTAATGTACGAACAAAAGAATGAGAAAATGAATGAATGAAAAAGTGAACGAAAGAAAGAATGAATGAATGAATGAATGAATGACTATAAAGCGAAATTATGAATGGGTAGTACCGGATGCGAGTAATTAATGACTGAACATAAAAAATAGTAGCTGAATGAATGAAAGAGTGATAAAAATGAAGGAATGAAGAGCAATTGAAAAGTAAGGAATGAACGAAAGAATGAAAATACGGAGAATGAATGAAAAAATGAATGAATGAATGAATGAACGAAAGAATGAAAATACGGAGAATGAACGAAAAAATGAATGAATGAATGA
The DNA here is from genome assembly GCF_000326865.2 of Helobdella robusta. Lineage (NCBI taxonomy): Eukaryota > Metazoa > Annelida > Clitellata > Rhynchobdellida > Glossiphoniidae > Helobdella > Helobdella robusta. The sequence goes on along the minus strand of NW_008704623.1, from coordinate 1,500,742 downwards.
ACGAAAGAAAATGAATCTACGTGAAGGAATGAAAAAAGCAGTATAAAAAATGACAAAACTGAGTTTGATTAGCGTTATTGTGAAGATAGTATATTACATATATTCTATGGCTGGATAAACCGTTCTTACGGATGCAAATGATTGAATGTACCTACAATACTGTTGATACCATGTATCTAACTTGATACCATGTATCTAACTTGATACCATGTATCTAACTTGTACCATGTATCTAACTTGATACCATGTATCTAACTTGGTACCATGTATCTAACTTGTACCATGTATCTAACTTGATGATATCAGCGTGTATCCAACTCGATGGTATTCCAGTGTATCTAATTCGATGGTATTCCAGTGTATCTAACACGATGGTATCACCGTGTATCTAACTTGATGATACCACACCACATAGGCACCATATCATGGATGCTTCTTCAGACTATCTGCGACCAGACTCGAGCTAACACACGCACACACACACACATACATGCACAGATACACACACACACGCACATACCAAGAAAAATTTAATTATAATTCCTCAGATCGAAACACGTCTCAATTTCAAAATGATAAACTAACCGAAATTAATCAATCCCAATAAAAAATATACATATTTAATTGAAAAAAATAGGTGGAGAGACATAAAGAAAGAGAGAAAGAAAGAGAAAGAAAAATAAAGAGATAGATAATGAGAGAAAGAGATACAAAAGGAGAGAAAGAGCCGGATTGAATTTTAAAAAAATCATTTTTTCCACTCCCCTGATACATAAACAATCATCATCCTTTGCTAAACTGACACTAGTTAGTAAATTCTTAGCATAGTAACCGAAAGAGAGAGAATAATTACCATTACTATTATCAATAGTTGCAGTAGTAGTAGTTGTTGTAGTAGTAGTTGTTGTAGTAGTAGTAGTATTAGTAGTAGTTGCAGTAGTAGTGGTACTTCTATTATGATTATCATAACTATTTTAATCATAATTTTAGGTAAAAATTTAAACACGGTTTCGACTTTTACTTAAAATTCTGAAAAAAGTTAATTAATTAGTAATTAATCTTGAACACAATAATCAATATCATAACTATATATATAAATATAAATATATATATATATATATATATATATACATACATATAATCCAACTAACAATATGTATTTAACTAAGTGAATAGATAAGGAAAGTTATATACATTTCATGATTATATATATATATATATATATATATATATATATATATATATATATATATATATATATATATATATATATGTTTGACAAAGTGGTAATAGTAATTAGTAATAGTATTGTAGAATTTGTAATAACAATGTAATATTAATATACTGTTATAATAATAATAATTATTATTATTATTGGTTTTTATCGTTATTGAACTCGCTTTATTTATACATGTATAATCACAGAAATATATGAATGTACAAAATGAATGAATGAATGATGAATGAACACATGAATGGATAAATGAATAAATGACTGAATGAATGAACGAAAGAACGACAGAGTGAATAAAACATTACATAATTAAACAAATGGAACAATAGATCAATGAATAAATCAATTAATGAATAATGAAATACGATTGAATGAATGAATGAATGAATGAATGAATTAATTAAATAAATATTTGAAGGAATGAAGGAATGAAGAAATGAATGAATGAATGAACGAACGAGCGAGCGGAAAATTTAAAAATGAGTAAAACTTCACAAGAAAAATAACTTGTAGCAATGAATGTCTATAAACACATCTATGTATAACTCAATCAAATTTCTTTTACAAACAACAGCTACAAATATTTATAGCATTTTATCCTAACGTATAATAACTATAATAATAATAAAAATAACAATAATAATAATAACAATAATAATGCTAGACAATTGATTTAATTAATCAAAGTAAATTAAAATTTATTAACTCAATAAGTAATAAAAAGATTATTAATAATAAGAAGAAAAAGAATAAGAAGAAGAACAACAACAAAAATAACAATAATAATAATAATTTTTTTTATGAGCAATCGTGGTTTCGAACTAATGCACACAAGAAAATTCAATGGAATCAACTATTAGAGACCACAGCAATAATAATAATAATAATTATTATTATTATTATTATCATCGTCGTCATCATCATCATCATCATCAGGATGAAATAGCATTCATTACAATGATAATAACTACAAACACACATCTAAACACTCTCTCTCTCTCTCTCTCTCTCTATATATATATATATATATATTATATATTATATATAATATTATATTATAATATTATATATAATATTATATATATATTATATATATATATTATATAATTATGAAAAACGAAATCTCTCTCTTTCTTTCTCTCTCTCATTTTTTCTACTTGTCGCCATAGAAAATAAATAAATCAAATAAATAATTGAATGAATGAACTATTTTGATTTTATTGAAAACAAGCAAGCGTTGCATCATATAAAAAACAATGTTAACAACCACAAAGAACCTCTCTCTCTCTCTCTCTCTCTCTCTCTCTCTCTCTCTCCTCTTTCTCTTACTCTCCTCTCTCTTTCTTCTCTCCTCTCCCTCTCTCTCTTTCTTCTCTCCTCTCCCTCTCTCTCTTTCTCTCTCTCTCTCAATTGTACCCAAAGCTGAAATCTCCTCTCCCAAACAATCTATCTCTCCCCAGTAGCAGTTGCCTAATTTTCATCGTCCCGTCGTTGCCGCACGAGAAAAGGTGACCTTGGGAGTTCAAGGTCACCTGGAGGACGCCGGAAGTGACGTTTCTGAAAATGGCGGACGATGATTTGGAATGTTCTCCCGTGAAGGAATGCAGGAGGCTGTGGTAGGAGAGATTCCAGGCCTGTGTGTGTGTGTTGTGTGTGTGTTGTGTGCGTGTGTTGTGTGCGTGTGTTGTGTGAGTGTGCGTGTGTGATGCGTGTGTGGTGTGTGTGTGCGTGTGTCACATGACGTAATTTTGTTATTTACTGTTTTTTTTTATCTCCTAAACAAAAAAAATAGATAAAAAAATAACCTTGATGTCCCCGTCAGCAGCGCCGGAAACGAAATATTCTTCCGACTCATCTACCGCCAAACTTTTGACGGCAGACGTGTGGGCTTGGAATGTATGACGTAGTTGCTTCTGCCTGACGTCAAATATGCAAATCTCACCCTTCTTGCCGCCACTGATTATGATTTGATGGATGGGGGCGTAGACGAGTGTAGGGCAGCCGTCAGAGTGACACAAGAAGGCTGGAAAGTATTTAGGAGGGGTTGGTTGGTTCGTAGGTTGATTGGTTGGTTGATTGGTGGATCGGTTGATTGATGGTATGAAGGTTGGTTGGTTGATTGATTGATTGAAGCAGCACCACAAACAAACGATCAAACAAACAAACAAACGAACAGACAAACAAACAAACAAACGAACAGACAAACAGACAAACGAACGACAAACATTGAATCATCATCTTCCTCTGCGGCAGCAGCGTATCCCAGAGGGCGATGTTCCGATTGTCGGTCGAATAACCGGCCGAGCCGAAAATACTCGACGAACCGACAAACGCGAAGTCGCTAGTCGTCTTGTTGTGGCATTTGATCGTCTGCGAGTTATGATGACGATGATTATGGTGGTGATGATGATGGGATGATGATGGAGATGATGATGATAATGAAGACGCACCAGGTAGGGCTTGTTCATGACTACTCCAGATCCAACTTGCCACAAGCACATGGAGCCCTCCACGTCCGTTATCCCGATCTTTTTAAATTTTATTCATTCTCTCTTTCATTCATTCGTTCATTCGTTCGTTCGTTCGTTCGTTTGTCCATTCAGTTTTAGTTTTTTATTTACTCTTCGGTTCGTCTTTTCATTCATTCATTCGTTCATTCATTTAATTCATTCATTAATTCATTCATTCATTGATGCATTTATCTGTTCAGCCACCAATTAATTAAAACTAAAAGTGAACTTAAAGAGCAATAACATTAACCATAAGAAACAGCAAAAAATTCAAAACGACAACGTAGATAGAGACCTTATTCCCCTGGGCATTAAAGTTGACCTTTGTGACCTTCGGGAAGGCTCCGGATTTCCTAACTTCACTGACGCATCCGCTCTGTCCCCATTCCCACAGTTTCACGCATCCGTCGTCCGCTCCGGAAACATCTGACGGATAGGGATCAAAAGAATGGTGAAATGAACAACGAAGAGAGTTATCACATTGATGTAAATATATATTTATGTAACAATAAGGATAATAATGCAATATTTATATAAATAATATTAATTATTATTATTTGTAATAATTTTATACTTATAACTTATAAATAAGAATATATTAATAATTATTATTATTTGCAATAATTTTATATTTAAAATATATAAATAATAATAATTATTATTTGTAATAATATTATATTTATAATTTATAATATAAATTAATATCTTAAGCGGTTCAGACTAACAGAATGGGAGCAATGGATGCGAGGCCAACCTCCTAACCCCGTTCTCAGATCTTTTTAANATCTAAAATAATAAAACCCAATAATAATAATAATAATAATAATAATAATAATAATAATAATAACAATAATAAAACCAATAATAATAATAAAAAACCAACAACAACAATAATAATAATAATAAAACCACTAATAATAATAATAATAAAACCGATAATAATAGTAATGATAATAATAGTAAAACCACTAATAATAATAATAATAATACCACAATAATAATAATAATAATATAACTAATAATAAATATAATATAACTAATAATAATAACAAAAATCAAAGAGGTGACACAAGAGATTGAGTGAGACGACACGCGAGGACATAACATGCGTTTCGAGTTTTAAAAAATTTAAATGAATAAAAATAAAATAATAACAAAATAATAATAATAACAATAACAATAATAATAATTCAAAAACAGCACAAACAAAGGCAAATAAAAATTTAAAACCTGGAAAAAAATTCTAAAAAAAAATTGTTGAAAATTAACTCAAAATCTATCTAGCTTCAAAATGAATCGTCTAAATCGTCTAAAACATTTTGCAAAAACTCATTCGCGATCATCATCATCATCATCACGAAGAAATCCACCTTGAAACAAACACCATCAACATCATGAGCGCCAACGTAATGAACAACATGGCCATCTTCAAGATGACCATCATCATCTTCATCATCATAGAGATGACCATCATCACCATCATCATCATCACCAGGATGACCATCACCACCATCATCATCATCACCAGGATGACCATCATCACCATCATCATAATCATCACCACCATCATCCTCACCCTCTTCATCAACCGCCTACTACGATCCACGATATAACAAAATATCCCGGGATTGGAAATTCCAGGAATGGAAATTCCTTTGATCTATTTTTAGCCAGCCAATCAGCGAAGAGTAAATTTGGAAAAAAAAGAAAGAAATATAATACTAAAGTTAAAACGTATGCTATTTTGTTGTTTGTGTAACCAACTGACGACATTCACATTACGCAAACAACTTTAGAAACAATTCGTAAAATTTATTCCAAATTTCAAACCTAATATTATAACAATAATCACAACAAATGAACTTTTTAGAGAAAAAAAAATTCTCGCAAAAAAAAATCTAACCACAGTGGCGGGCCCAGCCCCACTACCCTTCGCTCCGGATTCCGGTGGGGCAGGACCCAGGGCCCCGTTCATGATACGCGAATCGAACTGACTCCTCAGTAGCAGGAAGTCTTCCGGTTTCTCACCCTGTGGCATCGGACTGGGTGGAGTTTTGAATAATAATGAATGAATGAATGAACGAATGAATGAATGAATGAATAAATGAATGAATGATGTATTGATGAATGAACGAATGAATGAACAAACGAAAGAATAATAAAATAAAAAAGTTCTTCCCTCACTTGGTTATAACCTCGACGTCATAGTCTACGTCGTGCTGTAGCCAATCAGGTGGCTTCAAAATCTGGGTCAGGTCGACCTCGATTAGTTCTTTCTGGGTCGCCATCACGAGACAGTTCAAGTTCATCTGTGTGTGTGTGTGTGTGTGTGTGTGTGTGTGTGTGTGTACTGTGTTTGTATGTATGTGTGTGTATGTATGTTGTATGTGTGTTTGTATGTATGCATGTGTGTATGTATGTTACACATACATTCTTTGTATAATAACTAAATGACAACATGAAAAAAAAACAAATAAACAAACAAAAATTAAAAAAATTTAAAAAAATTAAAGAAAATAAACACTCGTGCCACTTTTGTAAAATTACGAACAAATTTCTTTGTTAGCATTGAACTCATTCATTTATAAATACATTCATCTGTTCCCTCATTCATTCATGCATTTGTCCATTCATTCGCTCATTTGTTCATTCATTCGTCCATTCATTCATTCATCTGCTCTTACGATCTTACCATGCATAATTTGTGGTTTGCTGTGTTGATAGCTGCTAGCATGCCGGTCTAAAATTAGAAGATGGTGATAATAACTAATAATAAAATAATTAATTAATTAACTAACTAATTAATAAATTAAAATAAAACATTGAATATTAAAATAAAATATTGAATTAATCGAAATGAAATATAAATCATGAGAATAAAAGGAAAATAAATAAATGCATGTGTGTGTGTGTAGGGATGGATGAATGAATGAATGAATAAATGAATGAATGAATGAATGGATGATGTATTGATGAATGAATGAACAAACGAAAGAATGAATGAATAAATAAATAATACAAAATTGCGGTAAAATGCAAATTCAACGTAAACTTTGAAGTTAACATGGCATGAAGATTGGTTAATTGTAATCATAATCAAATTATCATTGCTACTACTACTACTACTACTACCACCACCACCACTACTACTACTACCACCACCACCACCACCACCACCACCACCACCACCACTACTACTACTACTACTACTACTATTACTACTACTATAATACTACTACTAAATTTATTGATACTATTACTACTTCTACTACTACTACAACTACTACTACTTGGTTGATGGCAAATGACGTAATGACGTCTTGATCTTTGTGGATGATTTTCATTGGTTCCTGGTTGGTGATGACCCGAGATGTGATCTAAATATAGCAGCAAATGAAATTGTGAGTTGTTTTTTATCCTATAATATAATAAACAAATAACTAACCAACTCATAAACCAATCAATCGCTAGCCAACCAACCAATCATCAACAAACCAACCAACCAGTAAACAAAAACAAACATTGTAATCATTATCAAAACCGGAAGTAGTAATTTCTGCAGTAGCGGGAAGTTTTTTACTTTTGAAGACGTATTTTATGAAAATATCTTGCAGTTGAGGTTTCGAAACCAACTCCGTCCATAGCTTTTTCGCAGGCTTTGCAGTTTTGTGTTTAGATCTGATGTGTGTATGTATGCATGTATTTATGTTTATTTGTATGTATTTATGTATGTATGTATGTATGTATGTATGTATGTATGTATGTATGTATGTATGTATGTATGTATGTTTGTATGTAAGTATGCATGCGTGTGTGTGTACGTGCATGTGTGTGTATGTGTGTGCGCGCGTGTGAATGAAAAACACCAACAGGAATGGCGTATTCTTGCTGTCCATCAGTGAGCTGTACTTCTGAATAGTGACATTACCAAATAGGGAGGTTGGTTCCACGTACAAGTTTGGTATCTCGATAGAGTCTAAGGTATCATCATCATCATCATTATTATTATTATTATTATTATTATTATTATTATTATTATTATTATTATTATTATTATTTAGTTTTTATATCATTTTATCATCTTTGTACACATTCATAGTGACGAGCATTGATGTTAAATTATCCATCATTTTAATCTTTTAACTATTATAATATTTGATCATTTTATATTTAATTGTAATTTTCATCTATATTTTGGCTTTTGAAGAAATAAAAGAGTTCTCATTATTATTATTATTGTTGTTGTTGTTGTTGATGTTGTTTTTTGTTATTGATGTCAGCTGTAGAGCTAGACGACAGGAATAGAACTATAGAACGAAATAACTAAACTACTCGACTATTAATAATTCATTCATTCAACTGAATTCGTCTACCTACCTATCAATCAATAAATCAATTAATCAATTAATTAATCAATCAATCAATCAATCAACCAACCAATCAACTAACCAACTAACCAACGAATCAACCAACCACCCAACCAACCACCCAACCAACCAACCAGCCATCCAGCCAACTAACCGGAAGAGCCGTCGACCTCTCTCCTAAGTCCCGCCTCCCACCTCAGCAGATTCTTGACCACGGAATCCAACAGGGAGGAACTGTGATCCAGCTCTCCGGGTTCCAACCCGATGGCTGGTAGGAAAGCTCCCAAGCTGACATTCACGTACCTCACCACGGCGTATCGTATCAACTTCCACGGCAACGAATCAGGATCGAGGTGAGTCGTGTCCGACCTTGACCTAATTAAAAATGGTTGACCTATATAATAATGGTTGACCTGGTTAATATTGGCTGACCTAATTAATAATGGTTTACCTAGTAGTAGTAGTAGTAATAGTAGTAGTAGTAGTAGTAGTAGTAGTAGTAGTAGTAGTAGTAGTAGTAGTAGAAAAATAAATAAATAATAACAGCGGAGAAATGGAACTCATGAAATTGAACTAACGCTTTTTTATTTTTCTTTCGGGCAGAGCCATAACCACAAGCGCCACCCGGAGCATAATCATCATCAGCACCGACGTCACCATCATTATCATCATCATCGTCATCATCTTCGGCATCGTCGTCGTCGTCATCATCATTCTTCTTTGAAGTTTGCTGCTGCTGTTGGTCCGACTATGAAAACGGATTTTTAGGAACATTACATTAATAAGTAGTGGTAGTAGTGGCAGTAGTAGCAGCAGCAGTAGTAGTACTAGAAAAAGTAGTAGTAATAGTAGTGGTAGTAGCAGTAGTACTTTTAATGGTAATTATTAATTACTAACCCTTGAAAGGAAATAATTAATTATGCTCATTTTCGGCGGGATAAATTTCTCTCTATAGCTGTCGCCATGAAACCGTTGCTGCTGTTGCTGCTGTAGTTGTTGCTGCTGTAGTTGTTGCTGCTGTTGTTGTAACATCTGCTGCTGCTGCTGCTGCTGAATAGCTTGGTAGCCCATGACTGAAGTAGCTAACTTCATTCTGTGCTTCGAATCTTAAAAAATTTAATTATATTTTGATGACGACGACGAAGATGAGGATGTATGAATGAATGAATGAATGAATGAATGAATGAATGAATGAATGAATGAATGAATGAATGAATGAATGAATGAATGAATGAATGAGTGTCTCAAATAACTGCAACAAAAGAATGTAAATAAATAAAGAATAATTAACTAAAAATAATGTTATAACATTAAAAAAGTAAGGAAGTATGACCTAGCTACCTCCATTGACGATCACACTAGAATTGTTGGTCCTACTCGTGCTAGATACAGGCGCCATCTTCACTAACTGTTTAACTCCTCCCCCAAATACCGTACCCCAACATTCCTTATTCAACGGCTGACCAATGAGGCGCGAGATAACTGGGGCATCGTAAGTAGCCAGCGAATAGCAGAGCAGGCTGAGATAGACGGAGAGCAGTGATTGGAGGAGGAGGGTTATTAGCTGTGGAGCATCGTCTTCGTGAATTTTTTTCAACAGTGACGTCAGATAGCTGACGCCAGGCCATTTCGAAGGTTCACTTTTAGGCGCTTCTGAATAATCATCAGTTAAGCTCCGCCTACCGGCTCGACCAAGCAGGTAACTTTCCCTCTGTGATTGGCCGAACGCAAAGAGGCCACCGTCCAATCCTGGTGTGGTATTTGAATTATCCAATGAGCTGTGGTCCCCACTTAAACTCTGGTAAACGCACGATGATAGGCCAGCCCCAACGGCAAATATGTGGTATATCTGGATTGGTGGGTTGATTGGTTGGTAGGTTGGTGGTGAATTGCGAGGACCTACCTACTGTGTTTAAGGCCGAAATCATCATGGCTAATTGACTACATAATTAATCTGATAATTAATAACTAATGTATGTTTGTGTGTATGCGTGTGTGTGCGAGAGAAAGAGAAAGAAAGAGAGAAAGAGAGAGAGAGAAAGAGAGAAAAAGAGAGAGAGAGAAATAATAAGCATTAGTTTTAAACAATTAGAAACAATTGTCACATTGCCCGAAAATTTCAAAGCAAAATTAAAATAACGTTTCGAATCGTTTCGAAATAATGACGTCAACATCGATGATTCACGAATACAAAAAAAAAAACAAGCGAAACCTTATCTCTGGGGTAGCTGCTATCAGGAGGACTGCCCATGCAGGCGAACGTTGAGAGCAAGTCGTGACACATATTCCCGAGGTACTGGAGTAGATCCGTCACCACGGAGTGCGGTCCAATTAGGGCTGACGTCAGCATGGGGATGTCTCTTGGGATAGGAAGAGGTTTAGATAGAAGACGACTGTTGCTACTGCTGCTACTACTGCTGCTGTTTTTTGGCTTGTGCTCGTGAAGTTCCTGGTTGCGTGTGTGGCGATTGTTGATTGATTGGCTGGTTGGCTGGTCGATAGATTGATAGATTGATTGATAGATTGATTGGTTGATAGATAGATAGATAGATAGATTGATTGGTTAGCTGAGTGATTGATTGATTGCTGATTGATTGATTGGTTGGTCGATAGATTTAGTGATATGCATAAATTTAACAATTTAACAGTTTACTAAATTATCACTGCCAACAACTGCCGACACTAATAAGAGGAACAGCAGTGTAAAAAATTACTACTACTACTTCTACTACTACTACCACTACAACTACTACTACTACTACTACTACTACAACAACAACTACTACTACTACTACTACAACTACTACTACTACAACTACAACCTACAACTACTACTACTAGAAATGTATAATTAAAACAAATGCATCTTGCTACCTGCAGAAGCAGTAGTATCTCAGTCCTGACAGAAGCGTAGCCGCCACCATTGCTGTCATGCAGTATCGTGTAACTGAGTAAGGTTACTAGAAGGTTGTGATTGGCTCTCAGCCACTTCCGCTTCTTCCTGATTCGCTGGCGTTTCGTTTCTAAAAAGAACTGCGAGGGCGTCGTCGTGAGCTGATTGGATGAAAACTTCTGCTGAGGTAACTGGGCTTTGGATAAACTGGCCAATGAGGAGTTCGTTGGGTCTTTATACGAAGGGAATGGAGAGTCTGACTGGCTGTTGACAGACGAGTTACATTCTGAGAGAGGTTTAACATGACAGTGGACATGTTATTATCATTGTTATGTTATCATCGCTGTTTTGTAGACATTATTTAATTTAATTTATTTATTTTAATTTATTTTTTTTAATTTAATTTCATCTGTGAGTGACCGGACTCGATAAATTTCTTAAATTGCATCCCGGTCAACCTTGTAATGCTTTCAGTTTTTTTTTGTTACAAAATACATCTCGCCTAGTTTCGTCACCTATGTAAACTGGTAACAGTCGTTTTAAAAAGCAATAAACAACAACAACAACAACAACAACAACAACAACAACAACAACAACAATAATAATAATAATAATAATAATAATGACTCACCGGCGACGACTTCATACGCAGACTGATCGGCGCCCTCAATGACGTCATCGTCATCCACACCGTCGTCTTCGTCATCATCACAGCTGATGGACGACGTATGATCCTCCTGGTAACTGCAGACTCTCCTCAGCACTTCCACCTCGCTCTCCAGCCAATAGTACAGCTGGTAGCGAAGCTGGCCACCATCAACCCCGAACCCAGCTGCCAGTGTGGCCAGCTCGTCAGCTATCATGCGCAAGCAAGCTATGAACTTGAACTGCTGGGCCATTACGTCATGCTGCTGCTGCTGCCGATAACAATGACGACGATGATGATTGTTGGATAAAATAAAAGAATAAACTAAGAAAAATACCTTCACGTTATCTGAAGCCATCTTGGATTTTTTCTCCCCCTCGGCACCATCATCATCTTCTTCTTTCACCCTCCCGTCATCATCATCAACATTCTTCTTCTTCTTCCTCCTCCCCATATCATCATCATCATCATCACCACTATCGTCATCATCACCACCGACACTGAAATCCAGAACTAATTGATCGTCATCATTATCACGACTCTTCATACTGTTATAGACGGGTTGGCTCCAATCGAATGCCTCAGCAGTTGAATATTCATTCATAAAATTACCCGCGCTCTCATTGGCCGATTCTCTATTGCTATTTATAGCATCGGCAGTAATTGTAGTAGTAGTTTCGGTAGTAGTGGTGTCAGTAGTAGTGACGGTAGTAGCGACATTGTCGTCGTTGTCGTCATCAATTTGTGGAGATATCATTGGGGGTAACTTCATGAGGACCTCGAGAGCGAGGGCGGGGCAGCCATTTCGTAGGTGCTCGTGGGCTGTCATGAAGTACAATCTGATTGGTTGAAAAGTTCATTGCAATTGGCTGGATGCGATTAAGTAGTTGGATGCGATTGGTTGGCTGGTTTGCGATTGAATAGTTAGTTATGATTGGTTGATTAATACTCACGATCAAAATATAATTGGCTGCCAGAATATAGTAAATGTTTAAACTATAAATATAATACAACACAGAAACAAAATAACCACCATCATCATCAACATCATCATCGCCGTCGTCATCATCATCATCACCATCGTCATCATCATCATTGACGTCATCATCATCACCATCATCATCATCATCATCATCATCATTATCATGATGCTTACCTCCTCTCAACTGGGGTGACGCAATTCACCTGAGCAAACTTATCCACCAGAGAATTCATCTTCTGAATCTTCCCGACCTGCTGCTGCTTCAGAATCAAAGGATGCGATCTCAGATAGATGTAAAAATTAAAAACACTCGACTTTGCCGTGAAATCATCATTACTATTACCACCACCAGCACCACCCCCGCTACTACTACCAGCACCCAAGCCCGTCAAACTACTACTACTTCCGCCGGGAAAAGATCCCAAATTACTCCCGCTATATCCTCTTCCACTTGTCGAAATGAACGGATTGACGGATCTACTGAAATTGTGATGTCTATGTTGTTGCTGTTGTTGTTGTTGTTTGTAACCACCACCACCACCACTACTACTACTATCATAGCCCGGGCCGTCGGGATCATAATCAGTACTTGTCAGAACGTCGTCGTCGTCGTCCTCATTTTGTAGTAGCGTCTCAAGAGATCCGGTGTAGTCGTTCAGGATCCATTTGGCCATGCTGCGTAAGAACGGGTCAGATGAAGTCGTTAACGTCATTGAAGTTGATGTCGCCGCTGTTGTTGCTGCTGCCGTTGATGTCGCCGCTGTCGTTGCGTTGTTGTTGTCTGCGTCGGATGCATTTGTCATCCAGTTATATATTTGTGATTATTTTTAATTATAAATGAGAAATGACGTCAAACTATGAACAAATTTAAAACAATATGATAAGTTAAAACCGTCAGCCAGCCAACGACCACAACGAAATGAAAATGCCATTGCAACAGCGTGACCTCTTAGCATAATTTACAACAGTACGGTTGGCTGGAGAACTCGTCAATCAGTTGAAAACCCCGGATTAAGAATTTTGCTAAAACCATCAACCAATCAGCGATCGTTCTAAAAACAAGATGACCTCTATAAAGGGATCCTAGAATTTTTTCGGAGAGAAGTTTCTTGTATGATAGTGATGATGATGACGACAACGAAGAAGCTGCTGCTGCTGATTCTTGTTCGTATAAGCGCAAAACAACAATCGCTAGTTGCATGTCGTTCAAGTTCTTCAAGCACACCTTCGTTAAGGATTGATTGAACGAATGAAAGAAAGAATGAAAAAATGAATGAATGAATGAATGAATTATAGCCGCAAACAACTTTCAAATGCTCAAGTGGATAAATCGGTTCTTCGTCAACCAAAAATGTACTACTCCAAACAAAATAAAGTTAAAATTTTACTTATCCATTCATTCAATTATCCACCATCCATCCATCCACTTATTCAACCATTCATCCATCCACTTATTCACCCATCCATTCATCCATTCATCCATCCATCCACTCAATCGATCCTTCATTCATTTTCGGTAAAAACTTTTAGCCAACTTCCACGGCGTCTTGAATGGCCCCAGCGAGGATAAAAAATGCAGCGGCACACTGGAACCTCTGCTTGCCGATCAGGGTGAAGGCATTCTTGAGGGCCGCCCTCCGCCATCTATCTTCCTGGAAGTTATTTTTGAAGAATTGTGCCATCCGGCTGTCGTCCACTGATCTGTGTGTGTGTGTGTTTGTTTGTTTGTGTGTGTGTGTGTGTCTGTGTGTGTGTGTGTGACTGTGTGTGAGTTTTAATTTGAAATGTCATTACATCTAGTAATGGCCAATCAACCAGTCCAGTCAAATTATCAAACATTCAACTAACCAACTAATCAATCAATCAATCAAGCAACCAGCCAACCAACCAGCCAGCCAGCCAACCAATCATCTCACCTAAAAAGTCCCCATAGAACATTCTTCTTTCTCATAGCCAGATAGAAGAGTGCCGAATCGAGCGGGTCTTTGTTGGCTTGGAAGGCCGTCTTGGCCACCTGGCAATGAATTAATAACTGAATAAACAAATTAAAACAGAAAATAAACTTAAATTAAATTAAATTAATTTTTCTAGCGCCTTAAGCTAAGCTTGAGGATCGCCTGGATTAAACTTTTCAAAATCTACTATACACTATCGCATAGCTGGCAGGAATCTCTTCGCATTCGAATCGGATCACTGTAACGCAAGAGATGGGCACCTTACCACTACGCCATGTATCAATTGATTACTAAACCAGGCAAAGAACTTGTTACCTTTTCAATACAGCGAGCTAGAGAGCATCCATTTCTGAGCCACCAGCCGACGCCGAATTGTTTCAACTCCTCCCAAGTTGGCTTGTTCTTTTGCATGCACGGTAGTGAGTTTAATAGTTCCTGTGTATGTTTGTTTGTGTGTGTGTGTGTGTGTGTGTGTGTGGTGTGTGTGTGTTACGGCCAACCAATCAGTTAATCATTCAACCAATTATCAGCGATCAAATCATTAATTAATCAACCAAATGAACAACTAACCAACCATCCAATCACTTAATCAATCCACTATCCAATAAACCAATCAAAACCAACCAACCAATCATAAGCAATCAAAGCCAACCAGCCAATCAAAACCAACCAACCAATCATAAGCAATCAAAGCCAACCAGCCAATCAAAGCCAACCGATCTAAACCAATCAGACCTCTTGACTATCGGAATGGAAAGCCCAGATGAACTCACTACTGGCCAGACCAGAAGCAAGCAGTTGTGAGCGTTGACTGACCGGCAAAGTATTGAGTAGATGTACAAAATGCCTGGTAGCCAACAAAAACCTCAGCCCACAATCATCGACAATCGAATCAGTTGTCGTTGTTGTTGGTTTTGTTGCTGATGTTGGCGACGATGATGGAAGCAGTATGTCGTGGCTGGCAGATGCAGCTAGAGAGTCAACTGCACTGTTTGTATTGTCTGTTGTTGTTGTTGTTGTTGTTGATGATGATATGTATGTGTAGGGAGAGTGGTGATGGTGAACTCTTCATACGTCATCTTTTACTCGTTCCTTCACTCAATCATGACTGATTGAGTGAAGGAACGAGTGATTGATTCATTCGTTCATTTAATTATCCGTTCACTCTCATTCATTCATTCGTTCGTTCTTTCGTTCATTCATTCATTCACTCATTCATTCGCCACAACCTACCGCCAACATTCTCGAATGTTCTAGAACGTTCGGCAAAGTCCAATTTGGTATTGGCGACAGTTTCTGCCAGTGCGAGGAGGTACATCTGGTCGAGACTGGACAGCCCTGGCAGACTGGAACGCGTCAGGTAGCGGGAAAGAGCAAGGGCTTGTGAAGGGCCAAATGAGCCTGGGGTACGACGATGATGATGATGGCGTTAATGATGATGGCGACGATGTTAGCTAATCAACTAAACCCAACTAACCAGCTGCTCCAATGCTATTGGCTGCCACTTTATTCAACTGCTGTTGCTCTTTGGCAGCTGCAGCGTCAGGGTCGAGGTCAATGAAGGGATCGTCAGCGAGGGCCGGGTCGGCATTGAATGTAAACAAATCTTCGTATTGGTCGACAGCTGCCGTTGCTGCTGTGCCGCTATTGGCTGTCATCGTGGTCAACGTTGGAGTCTTTTGAGGTTTTGATTGGCTGCTAGCTGTTGAAGTGGTGCGGTAGAAAGTACGATCTCAAAATTGATAAAAAAAAAGATAAATAGAAACAATAAAATACTTGAATATTAATTCAAAATTGATCTAAGTGACCTAGGGATGGAATGGGAAGCAAGCAACACCAACTAACTCATAGCTGCTTTACTGCTGTCGATAGTGACGGGTCCAACGTCGTCAGCAGCCAGCAAAACATACAGCGGCAGGGGTGCAATTGACCCTTGACCTCCCATTATGACTTCATTCTGACCGTAGATGCCCCCTGCGTCGTTGCCAGCCGTCACGTTGGGCAGGAAGGTGCTGTCAGAACTTGAAATTCTCTGGCCGTCTTTGCTCGAGTTGTCGCAAGGATCAGTTTCAGAAAAACTCCTCAGAAGGTGCCATAAAATGACCTTGACTCGTTTGACCTTTCCAAAGTTCAAAAGTTCAATGAGCTGTTTGGGATGATATTGCGGTAGGCAGGGGCTGACAAGTCTGGTTGCTTTGAAAAGGCCAACCCTATTCAAGTTCATCGAATCGTCTGTCGTTGGAATATTTCTGGAGCTTGTCGCGAGCGCTGATTGGTCAGTCAGCTGCTGCTGGCGGGCATTTTCTGGACTTGATTGCCTGATTGGTCGACAATATATGCTAGTTATATTTCTGTACAAATCATCATCAAGTTAAACTAATCAAAATTTAACAAAACACAAAAAGAAATTTTAATAAAAATTATGCATCGTCCATGACATTTATTTCATCTCACATGTTATCTTGATCCTTTTTAGTATCTTTGAAGATGGCGTCCACCAGCCAGGCGCTGGACATGGATTTTGTCATGGCGGACACCAAACTTTGAGTTCGAGGTAGAAGAGTTTTGTTGTTGTTCGTGTCCTCCTGCCATGTGCGTGTGTGTGTGTGGAGTATGTGCTTGTGTGTGCGTGCGTGCGCGTGTCTGTGTGTGTGCATGTGCCAATTTAATTTCCAATAAGAGCAGTCTAAAACCCCAATCATCATCACGTTTCAACAACCAGCCAACCTTCTCGTCATCGTCCCTCCCTCCTTTCTTCCAAACATCATCATCTTCGCCACCAGCAGACGCCTTTTCAGCAGTAGCAGCTGTAGTACCAGGAGCAGAAGCAGTTGTGGCGGCAGCTACAGTAGCTGTAGCAGCAGTAACAGCTGGTAGCTTGTCCAAATTAGGCCACTGTGAGTACACATGTACCTCATTGTCCATTCCAACAACGAGAATCCCATTCCGGACCCAGGATATATGGACTGGGAAGGGGACAAGTCCGTCAGCTGACTGGAGTTCAATCATACGCAGTTGAATCCATCTGGTGAGAGAATGTTGGTGTGAGGATGATGAAGACGATGAGAGGATGATTAAGATAATGGTAATTGCGATAGTGAAAATAACTATAACTTACTCACTTGAATTAGCTCACTTACTAACTGACTCATTCGTCATTCATTTATTCATTCTCTCATTCAACCATTCATTTATCCATTCATTCATTCATCCACTCGTTCATTCATTCACTCACCTGATCTTGTATGATGACTTGCTAGGCAAAGCGAGCGTCATAGATTTCTGAAGTTTGCCTCTATTTGCTATTGGCAAACCAACACTTCTACGATGATGACGAAGATGATGATGGAATAATGAACAACAATAATAACGACAATAATTCTGACAAAAAAAAACGCAGCAGCAACTTCAAAAGTCCTAACCTCACTCCACTCTTTCCTTTTTCACTATCCCCACCCTTTCCCCCTCCCCCTCCTCCTCCTCCGGTTCTCTCCTCAATGGAACGTGCCACTTCGAAGGACGAAGGGGTGAACAGCATGATTTGCGATCCGACTCCCACCGTTAGAATGTGAGAGCCGTCCTCACTGGATATCCAATCCAGGTAGACGAAGGGCCTCAGGCGGGCCGGGATTTTGGGGGATTTCGTGGATAGGGCCCGACGGAGATTGTGCAAGGAGGCTGAGCTTGGGATGATCTGCGGATGAACAGACAGAAAGATGAATGAATGGATAGATGGATGGATGGATTAATAATGAATGAATAGATTGATTGATTGAATATTCGAATAGAAGAATGAGTAAATAAATGAATGAAAATTCACCCCCAGCAATACAATTTTTACATAGCAATAAAACTAACTAATAAGATAACACCACCCGACAACCAGCCAGCCAACCAATCAAAACCACCACACGACAACCAGCCAATCAAAACCAACCTGCCCAGACCTCGGCGTATTACCACAGAATGGGTGATGATGATTGTGACAAGGAAGGTGATGATGATGACGGTGATGATGACTATGATGATGGTAGAAATGATTGGTTGGGCAGCAGTCCTGCTGGGAACTATCCCGAAGCATGAATTGCTCGAAATCGTACAGGAGTCTGGGATCCAGTTCGTATTTGAGGTCAGGTAGGGTTATGGATTTAAGAGGGATGACATCTTCCAATGTCCATTCCGTTCCGCCTTTTGGAAACGTTTTTGATGATGATGATGTGTGGCGATGATGACGATGACACACACACACACACAAAAACACAAACACATACAAACAAACACCCACACAAACACACCCACCCGTAGATTCGCACTGATACACGGCCACCCTCAAGTTACTAAACAGCTCTTTAAACTGTTTCTTTTGTCTCTCAACATTGTTGCTGCTGTTGTTGTCAACATTGTTGCTGTTGTTGTCAACATTGTTGCTGGTTTTGTTGTCGTAATAGATGTTAGTTACGGAGCCACCGACTTTAAAGGCAACGGCCAGTCGGCCGCTATAGGCGCAACTGATGTACAAGGGTTGACCTGGTCAGTTTGGATGGTTCGTTGATTGTTTGTGTGATTGGTTGATTGGTTGGTTGGGTCGGTTGATTGGCTGGTTGGTTAGGTTGGATGGTTGATTGGTTGGTTGGATGGTTGGTTTTTTTTGTGTAGGTCGAATTCATTTTGCTCCGTGTTTTTCTTAGTTGTTTGTAATTTAAAATTCTAGATTCTATGGATGGTAATAGAAACATGGCGAGATATGTTGTTATAAACGAGTTGCTTTATTTTTTATCGAATAATTTGAATTCAAGGAAGAGGAAAATTTTGTTTCTAATATTTGCGATTTTTTTACAATTGTGGATATTGCTTTTTCTATTAAACTTTTAAAAACTAATATTGAACTATTAAAAATTGATAAACCCGAAAAATTTGTGACACGTGGTTCGTCTAAAAAAGACAAATTAGTTAACGTTACTAAAATATTTAAAAAGTCAATCAATAAGGTAAATGCTCAATTTGCGTGAGTAGTTCCAAAGATGGAAAATTGGATTAAAATAAATTTTGATTTCACGAAAAAAGAAATAAAAGAAATGGTAAATATACAACGGTTAGAATCAATGAAATCTATTGAAAGTAACAATAAAGAAATAGAAACGCTTAAACTAAATTGATATTACTTGCAAAACCAATCGATTTTTTTATATAATTAACATGATTAAAAATAAACTTAATAAAAACACTCCTGTTATAGTTTATAATGGTTTTATTCTGCCTTATTTATCGTACTGTAGTATTATTTGGAGTAATAGCCCGTCGTATATTGTTAATCATTTATTAATTATGCAAAAATGGTTTATTAAAATATATTATAACTTAACCTTTATGTCTCATGTTGATCATTTGCTTATAAAACTTGACATTCTAACAGTTAAACAATTGAACATTTATTATTCGTCTATTTTTATGTTCAAATTGATTAACAACTTATTACGTACTTATTTTCTTAAATATTTTCAGTTAACATCTGACATTCATTCCTTAATGACTAGGCAAAATAATATGTTTTACATATACCCAAATAGGTTAAATATATTTCAGCATTGTATATTTGTAATCGGCCCAAGTAGGGATGGGACAGAATTCTGCCAGAAGAAATTAAAATTATATCTAACTTAATTGTAATTAAAAGGTTTTTAAGGAAATTTTTTATAAGCTATGATCCGCCGTGAGGTCTATTATTTGAATTTGGGATTTGTTACATTGGTTAAATATCTATCAAATTTGCATTTAATTTTCATTTCTGTTGTTTAACTAATAAACAATAATACATAAATTCTATTTGTATTGTACAGTAATTACGGTGGCCTTCCCAAGATTATTTTATCTTATGTGGTCTCCGAAAATCAGCTGTTTGATAAATTTTAAAAAATTTTTCTTTCGGTTGGTTTGAATAAAAAGTTTTCGTTCGTTCGTTCGTTCGTTCGTTCATTAGGTGGGCGGGTTGGTTAGGTTGGATGATTGATTGAATAGTTGATTGGTTGTGTGAATAGTTGGTTAGTCAGCAAACTGAATTAATGAAAGAATGAAAAATCAATGAATGAAAGAATGCAAGAAAGACTAAAATCGATTGACTAATCATTAAATCGAACCCTCACTTCAATAGCAACACCAACTTCGTCACAATCATCATTACCACTATCATCACCACCACCATCATCATTTTCCCCACCACCATCATCATCACCATCGAACCTCCGACGCTTATGGAACTATCTGGAACATTACCATCTCTGGCAGACAACATGGTCCATTGTTTCCAGATCAATTTATTAATATTATTAATGTTGTTGCTGTTGTTGTTGTTGTTCATTAGCTTGCATTTCCAAAAATATACCTGTGTGTGTTGTCTTTTTTCAACTAACTATTACAACCGGCAAATCGCAATCGATTAATCAAAACTATCCTACCAATCACAGTGAACCAATCACATCAACGTCCAATCACAATCAACCAATCATAAACAACATCGACCTCTCCATTGGAACACGTGGTCGAAATGAGATAGGGCGAGAAGCAAGCAGGATAAATGGAGGAGGAGCTCAAGTGGCCAGCTGCTACAGCTGATGACGTCACGACCACGTCTTGCTGTGGAAGGGGTAGCAGCTGTTCGCACACCTGATTGGTCGGTTGAGTAGAATGAATGGTTGGTTTATTGGTTGGAGGAATAGATGATGGTGAATAGATGGAGTGATCGAATAAATGTTAGAATGACTGTAGAAAAAGTGTAGAATGAATGAATGAATGAATGAATGAATGAATGAATGAATGAATGAATGAATGAACAAACGAACGAATGAACGAACGAACGAATGAATGATTAAATGAGTGTTTAAATATTTTTTGACATCACAACGATCAAATAACCTTTCTAGAATTAATTACAACGCTTCCTTGCGACTCAGCTCCACCAGCGCCATCTATCTCTGCGTCTATCATAAAATGAGTAATAATGTAATTGATCCAACTATTCACTCATTCATTCGCTTACTCATTCATTCACTCACTCATTAATCCATTCATTCACTCATTCATTCGTACACCTTACAAGTTAACCTTTGAACCCGACATCAATCTCCCACGTGTGGACGACCGTCTGGAACGATGATGATGCTGCTCGATGCGGTGGTGATGATAACGATGTTGTCGCCAGTGACGGTGATGATGACGACACCGGCGTGGATGATAATGATGATGGCATAACTTTTTGCAGTACCACCAAATAGAATCTCTCAAAGCCAGATGATGAAGATGAAGAAGATGAAGCTGGTGATGATGATGATGACGCACCTGTGACCATCTTCTCTTGGAAAACGTGAATCAACTGTATCTGAATCCATGACTGTTAGTAGAAAGACAGATGGGAAAAATCAGTGGAAAATGAAAAAAAGAGAAAGTAAAGCGAGAACTCAGAAAGAGAAAGCCCAGAGAGAGAGAGAGAAAGAGTGACAGTGAGAGAGAGAAAAGTGGTAAAATTATTGAACATTTGAGTGGAAAACAGATGATAAAGAGAAAAATGTAGAAATAACAAAAAAAAGCAACAAGCGTATGAATGAGCATTAAAAAATAACTTAATTATTATGCTAATTACATCCAATCAAACGTATAATCTAATTAATTTATTAACGCCACTCAAAAAAAATAAGCTTCCCCTACTTTCTCCGCATCAGCAATTGGAGCCAGATCGAGAATGCAACCAGGCTTTGAGGTTGATTGATGGCTGATAATCTTATACGATTGGTGGCTATTTTTAGAAGTGGGTGTGGCCTGGTCATCCTGTAACAAGTGGCAATCGTTTGGCGCCTGGTCTGGGGTCAGGGGCTGCTAAATGAGGCGAAATTGAGAGCGGGAAAGTTTAAAAATATGAATAAATGATAAATTAATTATTATTGCGATGATAAAAACTTCATCATCTTCATCACAACCTCAATCATCACCACAATTTCAATCATTACCACAATTTCAATCATCATCATCGTCACCGTCTCAATCATCATAATCATCATCAGTATGACCTCTTGTTTCATTGGAGCCTTCAATTCGGCCAAAATGAGCCTGGCATCAAAGACGGCCTGATAAACTCTAAGTGACGAACCATTGGACGCTATAAATAGAGCACTCGGGGAAACCCCACTGTTCTCCGAAGATGCACTGAAAATATGTGCGTGTGCTTGTGTGTGCGTGCGTGCGTGTGAGTGTGTGCGTAGGTTAAACACACTAACATGGACATCAAATTAGGTAGCCAGGCAACATTAGCGAAAGCAGAGCAGACGCTTGAGTTGACCCTGGCCAGTTCATGGATGCCCCCTGACTTCGATAGGGGGCCAATCGGCTCTACCTGCCACAAAATCAACTCGCTACAGTACCCACTAATATGCACGTCGGAATCTTGGTCGTGACCTAGTTTGGAGGATTTTTATTGGTTCAGGTTTACAGAACAAAGTGGAATAATATTCTTAATACTGTCAATTGATGTAAGTTAGACGTAATAATTTCAAACCATTATTGAGGTGTGAGGTGGTGAGTAGAAGGGGTAGAACAGGGTGGCACGTGGCCCCGTTCGTGTGGTACCTGTGCCCGCAGACCCTACCGAGGTGGGTCACACTGGTCGCGTTCGTAAACCTCATGACCCCCCCGCCGAAGTTTGATGTTGATGATGATGATGAAAGCGGATGTTTCGAGAATGATGAAGCTGATAATGATGAGGATGGGGTGGTTGTTGTTGTAGATGATGATGATTGGAGGTTTTGGCGTAAGTTAGGCTGGTGCTCGTAGAAGCCGATGCACCACAAATTTAGCGAACCGTTGGAATGTTTCGTGAGCAGAAGAACTCGAGGTAATGATGATAATGATGGTGATGGTGGTGCTGATGATGATGATTGCGAGTTTGCAATGCCCTGGGAGTTTTCTAATCTGAGTGGTTTGGTGTTGAAATAAAGACGCCACCATCCGAGCCAGTTCATCAGCACCACCATACATTATCCTTATCATCATCATTATCTTCAGTATGCATCATCATCATCGTCGTCATCATCATCATAAACCGAACAGAAACCTGTTTTCGCCTCCCCTAAAGTTAGAGAGTTGAGTGGACTGGTAATAAATGTAGGGGGTGTTCAGCATAGTGGTAGCGTCGTACGACGGGAAGGCCTTCGGTAGCCTGGAGTTGAAACTTATTTGAACCTGCCTGTATGAACCTGGGCCCACCTCGTCCAGATAATGAACTGTCCTGTGTACGTGTGTGCGTGCGTGTGCGTAATTATTTCAGAAATTATCTTCCATTAAAACGGTCAAAACGCCAAACGCATACAGCGAACGTAAGTAGAGGTCAATAAAATAGCGATTCACGCATATTTCACGTGAGAGGCCACACTAACAGCACCTTAATCATCGCCCCGTGCATGTATGTATGTACATAATGTATGTACTTGTACATAATGTATGTATGTATGTACTTGTACATAATCATCGTCTTCGTCGTCGTCGTCATCATGGTCATCACAATCATCATCCTCATCGACTGACCAAATGAGTAAACTGCCATCTGAGGGGTGGATACTAAACAGCACATCACTACTTTCGTTCCAGTGACGTAATACGAGATCCATGTGGCTTTCCCACGGATCACATGAGCTACTACTTTCACTTTCCTTTTCACGAGTGAGTGAGTGAATGATTGGATGGATGGACGAATGAACGAACGAATGAATGAATACATGAATGAATGTACAAATGGACAAATATGAACGGATGGATTAACAAATGGTATTTAGAACAGTATAGACAAAACCATTATTTGAAAGAATGAATGAATGAATGAATGAATTAATGAATTAATAAATGAATGAATGAATAAATAAAAAAATGAATGAGTTAATGAATGATATAATGAATGACGGACGGAGAAAATAGTAAATGAATCAAATTAATTATATAAACACACGAACCGTTAAATTACAATTGCCATTGCTATTAATATTGCTATTGTTGTTGTCATCATTATCAGTACTAGAAAATGTCTGAGCTTTGGTCATCTTTGTGACTCTCTTGATATTTTTATCTGTAAAAAAAATTGAAATACTACAACAACTAATACCACTACTACAACTACAATAACAACACAGCTGCTACTACTACTACTACTACTACTACTACTACTACTACTACTACTACTAATAACAATAATAATAAAAATAATAATAATAAATAATAATAATAACAAATAATAATAATAATAACTATTGATGGCATTTTCCGACTCTACTGGGTGGAGTGCACTCGCTACGATAGCTGTTTGGTTCTTTGCAGCTGCTGCTGCGGTATTTAGAGTACCATTTAGAGTGTCTTTGGTATCGGGGTGTTTATCTAATTTGGCGGGAAAAATTATTTGGCTAGTTTGTTTGGTTAATTGGTTGGATAAGTTGGTTTAGCTTTGTTATGATGTTGTCATGGGGTTATTTATTTACTCCATCATTCATTCATTCATTCATTCATTCATTCATTCATTCATTCATTCATTCATTCATTCATTCATTCATTCATTCATTCATTCTTTCATTCATTCTTTCATTCATCTATTCATTCATTCATTCATTCTTTCATTCTTTCATTCATTCATCCATTAATCCATTCATTCATTCATTCATTCCTTCACCCATCCATTCACTCACTCATTTGCTGTGTGTTCGCGAGTAGATTTTCTACCAGAGTA
>NW_008704623.1:1471170-1475307 GCF_000326865.2 Helobdella robusta | reverse complement strand
CCAGTGGTGTCACAAACGTTGTTCAAAAATAATTGGTACTTTATCTAAAGTGTCCAATTTTGTTTGTCCTGCTTGCATCAATCCACAACAACAAATTCGAAATAGCACTGTTTTTGAAGCCATTAAAATAGAGAAAGTCACATCGTTTCAATATCTAGGGGATGTTCTGGATTGTACTGGAACAGCTGAAGCTGCCGTTCGAGCACGCATACGTGCAGCCTGGAATAAATGGCATCTCCTTGCCTCTATATTGATGCGGCGTGACATCCCACTACCACTACGATCAAGACTTTATAAATCTGTGATACGTCCGGTGTTGTTATATGGTGCAGAAACATGGCCAATGACAACCAAACTGGAACAACAACTTCAACGAACCGACATGAAAATGCTCCAATGGATGCAACGAATTAGTCTAAAGGACCACATCAAATCAACCGAAATCCTGCGTCGTGCTGGTTTAGATGATATAAAGGACGAATGCCGGCAACACCGTCTGCGGTGGTTTGGTCATGTCAAACGAAGTGGAAACAGTGCCATAACTTCTCTTGCAGATGTTGAAGTACTTGGCACACGTCCCAAAGGCCGTCCAAAGAAGTCCTGGTCGCAAACAATCGAGCAAGACATGAAAGCTCTAAATTTAAATGAAATGGATACAAGTGATCGTCTAATTTGGCGCAAAAAGTTGATGGCAAAGAAAACAACGTCCTACCTCGGGAAACCGAGTCTCTGGACGCAAAACGAAGATTGATTGATTGATTGATTGATTTATTATTATTATCATTTATTATTATTATCATTTATTATTATTATTATCATCGTCGTCGTCTCCATCATCATCACTACCTGTGTATATACTTGGAGGTACGCCTCCACGAGAAACCAGTCACGGCCCTGGGATGGGCCACGTAAACAAATGAGAATGACGTCATCGGGATGCCCGAGTTATTTATAGAATCCGGAAACAGCTGATCGGGGAATTCCTGAGCTCTCTGACTGCTATCTATAATAATTGTTATTATAAATTATTATTATTACAATTATTATTACTATAATAATAATTATTATTATTTATTATTATTATTTTTGTTTTATTAGTACCTTTAAAGTTTTCATACCAAACCTTTACCAATCTGTCGTTCTGAAAAAGAAAAAAAATCGTCATCATCATCAGCAGCAGCACCATCCTCATCATCCTCATCATAATTAACACCACCATCAGCCATCATTTTAAACAGCAACACCACAACCACCACTACACAATCATCATCATCACCTCTAAAATCATCATTATCATCATCATCGTCATCATCATCACAATCACCTGTACAATCATCATCATTATCATCATCATCATAACGATCATCATCATCACCATCATCATAACGATCATCATCATCATCATCGCCGAAACCTTCCCAGCAGTAGCAAACAGCAGTCTGTCAGTTGAAAATTTCACCATCATCGCCGGATTCGCCAACTTCGTCCACCAGGTACAACACCATTCGTTGCTGGCATCCTCCCCCAATAAAAAATTCCCGCCATTTTCATTCCCGCCATTTTCATTCCCGCCATTTTCAGTCCAACTTCCGGTTGCGTTCTCGCCATTTTGTACGGTGGACTCGGAATTTTCCCCGATGAAAAAATTCGGTGTGGCGTCATCAATTGAGAATGACGTCGTACATTGGTTGTTGTTGTCCGCTGTTGTTGTTGTTGTGGCTGCTGCTATTGTGGGGGTTTGGGTCGTTTGAAGGGCGGGGCTCGCCACGTCTGCTTCCTCCCATAGTTGAAGGAGATTGGTTGATGAGGTTATCAATCTGTCGCCTGATTGGATGATGAGTGCGTATGTAAATATGAGGGAAAAAAACTAACGAACGTATTAATCAATCAATCAATAATTAATTAATTAATTAATTAATTAATTAAATCATTCATTCATTCATTCATTCACTTCTTCAATCACTCATTCATTCATTCACTTCGTCATTCACCTATTCACCTAGCCAGCTAACCAACTGACCAAAGTAGCTCCAAGCAACAGCGAGCACTTCACCGTCCAACATTAAGAGGCCCGTCTGCGACCATTGGTAGTCTAATGACTGAGTGATGAATTCATTCATTCATTCATTCATTCATTCGTTCATTCGTCCATCCATTCATTCATTCATTCATCCATTCATTCATTCGTCCATTCATTCATCCATTCATTCATTCGTCCATTCATTCATCCATTCATTCATTCATCCATTCATTCATTCATCCATTCATTCATTCATTCTTTCATCCATTCTTGAATTCATTTTTTTAATTCGTCTATTCAATCGATCTAGGAATCATTCTCTTAATTGACTGTACATTCATTAAACGACGTTTCATTATCCATCCTTCCATCCATCCATAAATTCCCTCATTAATTCACTCGTTCATTCATTCATTTACTCATTCGCTCACTCATTCACCGACTCACATGTTTTCCTTCACTCCTGACAACGGGTGCGGGTTCAAAAATGTACACTTTGTTTTCGTAACTGGCTGCAATCTATGGCAGAGAAAAACCGTATCGTAGTTTTCATTCACCTATTTTATCATTCAGTCATACATTCATCTAGTCATACATTCATTCATTCATTCATTCTCTCTTTCGTTTGTCCATGCGTTGTTGAACTAAATTACATACCTTCATTCTTAATTCTCTAAAAGCAATAACTAATTAATTCATTCGTTCATTCATTCATTCATTCATTCATTCATTAGTTGATTGATTTTTTTTCTTTTATTCATTCATTCATTCATTCATTCATTCATTCATTCATTCAATACATCATCGCTACTACTGCACCTTTCCTAATTCATGGCAGCAAGCAATGCAAGTTACTTCAGACTGATAACCTAACTCAGTACCTGTGTGAATGAATGAATGAATGAACGAATGAACGAACGAATAAACGAACGAATGAATGAATGAATGAACGAACGAATAAATAAATAAACGAATGAATGAATGAATGAACGAACGAACGAATAAACGAACGAATGAATGAATGAATGAATCAACGAACGAATAAATAAATAAACGAACGAATGAATGAATGAACGAATGATCGAACGAATGAATGAACGAACTAACGAATGAATGAATGAATGAATGAATGAATGAATGAATGAATGAATGAATGAATGAATGAATGAATGAATGAATGAATGAACGAATGAATGAACGAATGAATGAATGAACGAATGAATGAATGAACGAATGAATGAACGAACAAACAAACAAACAAACGCGCACAAACAACCAAAAACCAAAAAAAACACGAATGAACGGGACTTAGAAATTGAACCGTAACTACCAAACAAACCAACCAACTAATGCCATTAATAAGCAATGAAGAAACCGGACCATAAAATAATAATAATAAATAATAATAATGATAATTCATAATAGCAGTAAAAATAGAATCCATAGACAATCAACCAACCAGATAAAATCTGAACTCTGTTTATATCTGAATCCAGGATGACAATGTTGCATCCTGCGGCATAGGCCTATGATTGGTTGGTTTGTTGATTGTGTGGTTGGTTGGTTGATTGGTAGGCTGGTTGGGGGGTTAGGTCGATTGGTTAGTTGGTTGATTGGTTGGTTGATTGGTTGGTTGCTTAGGTCGATTGGTTAGTTGGCTGGTTAGTTGATAGTGTGGTTGGTTGGTTAGAGAGTTGGTTGGTTGGTTGGTTGATTGATTGGCTGGTTGGGAGGTTGGTTGGTTGGTTGGTTGGTTGATTGATTGGCTGGTTGGGAGGTTGGTTGGTTGGTTGGTTGGTTGGTTGGTTGGTTGGTTGGTTGGTTAGGTTGGTTGGTTGGTTGGTTGGTTGGTTGGTTAGGTTGGTTGGTTGGTTGGTTGGTTGGTTGGTTGGTTAGGTTGGTTGGTTGGTTGATACAAGCATTTAAGGCTTTGTTATAGAATTATGTTATCATTATCTATTTTATTTCAATTACTTGGCTTTATTTGATATGTGTGTGTGTATGTGTGTGTATGTGTGTGTGTGTGCGTGTATGTGTGTGTGTGTGTGCGTGTATGTGTATATGTGCGTGTGTGCCAATAATAACAATAACGACCATAAAGATAACAATCAAAGCAA
>NW_008704623.1:1466379-1471090 GCF_000326865.2 Helobdella robusta | reverse complement strand
ACACACACACACACACACACACACACACACACACACACACACACATACGTACACATACATACACACATAAATAAAATATACAAAACATACTTTAATCAATTTTCACATAAATTACAAATGCCTACCGGTAAATCAATCAAGTAAATATATAATAATGAGAATTATAATCATCACCACCATCATCATCGTCATCATCACCACCACCACCATCATCATCACCACCACCACCACCATCATCATCATCATCAATAAAAGAAGTGTTATCACTATTCTTATTAGTAATACATACTCTTTTATACATACATATATATATATATATATATATATATATATATATATATATATATATATATATAGGATATAACAATAATACAAACTAGAAAAAAAATATTACTAAAAAAGAAATAAATTTAAAAGTAAAAATTACTAAAAGTAAACTTAAATACCAACAGTGAAGTGATTGCCATCGATGCTACCAACACTAAAACATTTTTCGCCCTCATTGGCCGCCCCCGTCAGCACTTGATGCAAATTCATGTGCCCGTGGTCGTTAGACGGACCAAATCTATTCAATTTTTCCATTTATTTGTTTGTTTAAAATTAATAGTGAGTTTAATTTAATTTAATTAATTGTAATGAAATAGAATAGAGATGTTTGTTAATTTTTCTTCATTTTTGAATGAATGAATGTGTGAGTGAATGATTGACTGATTGATTGAGATTATGATTAGAGAGTTAGTTAGGGTCCCAGCAATATTTTATTTTTATTTTATTAATTTTAATTATATAAAATGACATTTTTAATGAACGAATATAGCTTAAAGTGTGTGTGCCTTCAATCTGGTAAGTAATTCATCCATCATTTTATTTCATTTTTGCTTTTCATTAGGTTTCAATCATACAAGAAATGAATGAATAAATTAATTAATAAAAGGATAAATGATATTAATAAAAAATTAAAAAATAAATGAAAATATTATAAAATCAGAAAAATAAATTTAAACTTAAACTCTAAATATTTAATTCTAAATTAATTAAAAGCACAAATAGAACTGAGATAGATAAAGACACACATTTTTCAGCCACAATAATAATCAATTTTATTTATTATATTAAAAGTAAAATTATTTAATTGAATTTTTAGTGTTTATAAAAATTTTTTTAAAAAAGAAAATTGAAAAAATCACAAAAAATTCACTTTTACTAACGTTTATATATTCAATTTACTCAGAATAAAATATATAAATAATTGAATAATCCGTATTTTTAAATATTATTAGAAAATATTTATAAATTAATTATTTGATAATAAAAGAGTTAAATTTAAAATTCCACAAATACAACTAGCCATTTTTGTTTATATTATTATTATTAGCTGTGAGCTGTGGTAAAAGACTGAAATGCATTGTGCGAATTTTTACCTGATGAATTTCAACGTCTTCAACGACCAAATGATGCACTTCCACAACCAAATAATGCATTTTCACTACCAAATAATGCATTTCCACTTTCAAATGATACGTTTCCATTACTAAATTACACATTTCCATTGCTAAATGATGTATTTTCATGCTCAATAGGTTGAGTACTACGGGAATCTAGTAACAAACTACCAGCTCAATTCACTATATCAACGCCAAATTTAAAAAATCGAACTAAAGTACGTGTTCTGTAACACATAATGATAACTATTCAGTTGCTTCAAGATACTATATACCAAAGAACGTCAAAATTTCTAATACCAATTAATACATTTTTATGATCAAAAGATTGAGTACTACTTGAATCTAGAATCCAGCTCAATTCACTATCTTAACGCCTCATTCTAAAAATTGAACTATAGTACGTAATTTATAATAGTAACTATTCGGTCGACTCAAGATAATATATATATATGCACTGTGAGTTCGATGTTAATACATAGATATATATCCATGTTTGATAGTTCTGAAAAAACATTGAAGAGTGAATTTAGTAAAACAAATAGAAAGTACATATATATGGAGGCATTTCAAATTTTATTAAAAAAAAGTTACAGTTAAAAATTAAAAATTAAAGTTGTATATAATTACATAGACAACTAAAAAGATAGAGGAGAGAGAAAGAAAGAGAGAGAAAGAGAAAGGGAGAGGGAGAGAGAGAGAAAGATTAGCGAATGATAGAGAAACGGAGAGAAACAAAGAAACGATAATGACGTCATTAACTACCATGAAATAACATTAAAAAGTTTGTTTTTTAAATCTATGTTATCTCCATCCAAATTATCCACCACGTAATCGTCGCCATCTTCACAGTTGTCATTAACGACGCTACTAATTCCGGGTAAGTTGGGATTGGTTAACGTAGTTGAAGTTGGCATAAAGTTAAACCTGTTAATGGCTGTACCCCAGGCAGTTTTTATTAGAGAATTTTGACAGTGGTAGTCTGGGGTTATAAGATTATCGTAATTAAGTATTTGGTTAGTAATTTCTGAGCTACTACCAGTAGAGATGTTCAGCTGTTTGGTAAGTGTGCTATTGTTAGCGCTGTACTGCATATTTAAGTCTCTTCGATTTCTCAACTCGTTTGGTCTTGGCTTAATGATTGACGTGAAAGCCGAATTATTGTTATTATTATTGTTGTTGTTGATGTTATTGTTGTTGTTGTTTTTGTAGAAATAGCTGTTGTTGCTGTTGTTGTGATGGTTGTTCGTTGAGGAGCTGTTTAAAATGATCTGTACTGAATTTTTGTTTATCTCGGCATTAGCATTAGTACTATTGTCGTTGTTGTTCTTATTATTATTATTGTTGTTGTTGTTATTCATATTATCATTTGCCGGTTTTTGAAATCCGGATTTGACGTTGGGATTGGTCGGGTTGCTCGCACTCCCATTGGACGAAACCTTCGGAGAGTGAGTCGTAGTGGCCACCTTGCTGGAAGCAGACGATGATGACGTCATGGACGATGACGACGACGGCGAATTTTTAGATTCTTTTTTCGACTTTTTAGTCTTATAGCGATGATTTTGAAACCAGATTTTGACCTGGGTAGGGGTGAGGCCAATGAAGGTCGCCAGGTGCTCCCTTTCTGGGGCAGAGAGGTACTTCTGCTGGCGAAAACGTCTTTCCAGTTCGTAAATTTGCGCCTGGCTAAACAGAATTCTCCTCTTCCTTCTGTGGCCGAAGCAGAATTGAGATGGATTGAAGGGTGCCTGAGTGGAAGTTACTCCCGCGGGGCTTGGGAATGGCAAAGGCACGGACGAATCTGGCGGGTAGTAGGTGGAGAGGGGCATTGGAAAGTAGTTGTTGGTGTGCTGGAGAGGAGGAAGATGGTGGTTGGGGTGGTGTGAATGAGTTTGCGGGTGGCTGTTTGGGCTTCCCATCCATCTGGAAACTGTTTTTACGATCGCGTGGTTTATATTTTTTAAGATTAATTTTTAAATAAAATAAATTATTCATTTAATTATTTATTATTATTGTTATTGTTCATTATCTTTGAACTAATTTTTCAGAGATCTTAGCAGCGGGCATACAAATCGCATGCGAAATCGAACTCGGTCACTGCAACGACAGAACCAGACGCCACACCACAACACCACTCATCCACTAACAATTAAAGAGTTTTCCATCAGACGGGGTGACGTCATACCACGAATACTGATCCCTCTTAGCTGATTGGTCGAAATTATAGCCTGCATCTATGAAAGGTGGCAGGGAGGGTTGTGAGAAGTTTGCGGGGTGGGTTGGGGCCATGATCTGGGGGGAACGAGATGAGGAATAAGGGGCCGTTTGGAGGCCCACTGCCGTCAAATAATTCGCGAAGTTATCTGCAGTGTTTATGAATGGTTTATGATTCGGTTGTAATTTATGTGGCATTTGTATTTCAATGGAAAATACTACATAACACATTTTTATTAGTTAATTTCTTGTGAAACTGGTGCCATTGAAGTTAGTAAAAGTGAGAAAAAAAATAGTTGGAAATAAAGTTGGACAATTCGAAATCACCGTTTTAATGTGAAATCTCACGCATTCAATCGGAAATAATCAAATGTAGAGTCGAAATTTAAGTTGAAATAGAAAAAAAATCACACCAACTTATGCTTCCTACGTTATCATCAACGCCAGGTACATCCCTATCAGCATGGTAGCAGGAACCCCCACCAACTTTCCTAACGAATCCTTCATTCAGGCAGTCAGAATTCTCACACAGGAAGCCATTTTGAAAAGAATCCAAGATGGCCGACGATTGCGGTGAAAAATCTTTTTTGTAGTTGTAGCCGAGGTAGCTGCTGTCAGCCGTGGAGGAAGCCATGTTTGTGGTGACGTCATTAACGGAAATGGACGATGATTGGTTGCCGGAAAATAGGATGTCGTTAACGGAAAACGTGTGTTGAGGTAGGAAGGCCATAGATGATGATGACGATGACGATGACGATGATGATGAAGAGGACGACGAAGATGATGATGAAGATGATGGTAGAAGCGTTTTTGATGATGTTAATGATGTTTGATAGCGAAATACTGATGATGATGATGATGAAAACATTGATGATGGTGATGATGATGATATCATTATATTTAGATTACAGATACACTATAGTATTCCAATGAAAGTAAAATACTAACATTTGCCATATTTTATTATTATTATTATTATTATTATTATTATTATTATTATTATTAGTAGTAGTAGTAGTAGTAGTAGTAGTAGTAGTAGTAGTAGTAGTAGTAGT
>NW_008704623.1:1447639-1456377 GCF_000326865.2 Helobdella robusta | reverse complement strand
TAACATTAAATTAAAATAAATGAGACGTTCTTGGATAACTCCTGAACCAATTGGGAAATCAAAAGAACGTTAACGAGTTATTTAATTAATAAATTAACCACTTAATTAATTAATCATCCTATTAAGCCACAAGCTGAGGCCAGTCTTGACTAATCAATCAGTAAACCAATAAAGAAATAATTAGAATTAATTAGCGCTGTGTTGGTTCAACCAACCAATAAGAGAGGGCACTTCAATATTTTATCCGCCTGTCAATCAGTCATCAATCAGTCAGCGCGTTAATCAATCAACCAATTAATCACTCAATCAGTTCGTCAATCAATCAATCATTTAATTAAATATAGTTAAATCTTTCCTTAATTTACACCAAATGATCGCATTCGGTCAAGGTCACTTTTGGCCGACCAGTTCAAACCACTGTCTGAGAGCGTCGGCCATCGTCTGCGGAATATTCGTCACATCCCTGATTATGACGTAATACGGAAACGGAAATGAATCCATGTATGGCTCCAGACGGATCTGCAGTGGTAAGTAATTATGGTGGTTATTATTCATATATACGGTGATGATGACGAAATGGTGGCTGCAAGAAACATCAACAATAACAATAGCAATAATAATAACACAATAATAATAATAATTCTAAAATGAACCTGTTGTCTTTCGTCAACAATTGGGTTTCTTATGCTCAATATTGAACTCTGGTTGAATGAACAAATGAATGTATGAAAAAATGTACGAATGAATGAATGAATGTACGAATGAATGAATGAACGAATGAATGAATGAATGTACGAACGAATGAATAAATAAATAAATGCATGTATGAATGAATGAATATGGGTATGAATGAATGAACGAGTGAGTGAATACACAAATACAAGTATCAAAACCAATACCTTGGTATCAACGATTATAAAGACGATAAATATTCCTCTCTCCGTGGCCAACTTGACGTATGGTTTGACCCGACCTACATTCTCTTGAATTCGTCCGTCCGATACTATTATCAGCAGCTGGTGAGCCATCCCTGATGACGACGATGATGACGACGACGATGACGTCATCAAGCCTGTAACCGTCCTTAGCATCTGTGCGTGAGTTATGACGATTCGTGATCATTATCAAGACAATATTATTATTTATTATGTTATTAATAATAGTAATTATTTATTATTATCCCATCATCATCAACATCATCACCGGAATAAAATTGGTGCTCTTTTGTTGAAAAGTTAATTTGGATAGGGCATATCCGCCGGAAGTGGGTGTGAACGGTTTGTCCAACGGATGCAATAGTTCTACGGAATCTCCGAAACTGTTTGTTTGTGTTGTTGTTGTTGTGTTTGTTTGTTTGCTTGTGTATGTGTGTGAATGTGTTTATGTATTTATTTAAGTAATCATTCATTCATTCATTCATTCATTCATTCATTCATTCATTCATTCATTCATTCATTCATTCATTCATTCATTCATTCATTCATTCATTCATTCATTCATTCATTCACTCATTCACTCACTCATTCATTCATTCATTCATTTATAACTTTACCTTAGCTATCTTAATGAACGTAGATAATTATTCGCAAACATCATCACCATCATCATCATCATTACTCTAACCATCATCACCATCATCATAACTTTCACCATCATCATCATCATAATCATCATCACCATCATCATCATCATCATCGCGACCTGCACAATCCTAACTGGCCAACTTCTAGTTTTGTAAGGGCACTGGAGATAATGGATAGCGATTCGAAGACCAGCTGCAGAGGATCATAAAAAAATAAAATAAATAATTATAAATAAAAAATATTCATTACCAATACCACCACCATCATCATCACCATCATCATCATCACCATCATCATCAGTAACATCTCCAGTATCTGTTTAATTCTCCCTTACCTCTTTTCTACAGGATACTACTGCTGTCTTCATCATCATCACCACCACCATCATCACCACCATCACCATCATCATCAGTAACATCTCCAGTATCATGATACCCCTCCCTACCTCTTTACTATCATTGAACGTGATACTACTGCTATCATCGACGGCCACCATCACAGTGTATCTTCTTTTGCTCAGCTTACTCCTCCTCAGCCATATCTTATCCTTGCGGAACTGGCTGGCGATATACTGGATGACCTTCCGCATGCTGATGCGCTTTCCAGTTCGGTAGTCACCTCTGGGGGGGGGATTATTTTTACAAGTGGATTGCTATCGTCACCATAATCATTACCACCACTACTACACTTATCACCACCATCACCACTATCTCCACAACCACCACCACCAACTTTAACTTAGCGGCTTGGGTAGGTTCAAGGATGAGTCTGAGTTGCTCGCAGAGGTCCTGGGCCAGATGGCTCGTCCTGCTCTCGTAAGTGTACCATAGGGACTGCCAGTCTGATGCATCCTGCTGGGTTGGTTGATTGGTTGGTTGATTGATTGGTTGGTTAATTGGTTGGTTGTTTGGTTGATTGATTGGTTGGATGGTTAGTTGATTGGTTGGTTGATCCATTGGTATATTAGTTGATAAAGTATTTGATTGATTAGTAGACAGACCCAAACAGAAAACACACAAAATTCATCTGGGGTAAAAGTCATCGCGGGGTGAAATTCATAGTGGATAATTCATTGCGGTATTGTTATAAAGTATTGAGACCCGGAGAGAAAATATTTGTGAGGCGGTTTAATTAATTAACAATCGAAATCGAACCCGAATTCGTTGATTGTTGTGGGTGATCAGCAGCGGTAGGTTCAATCCCTATCGTGCAATATAATACTAATTGCTAACTATCGTTTAATCGTTAAAATGCCGGGATCTATTCACCATTCGGCCTAATTCGTGAATTAACTGCCAAAATTGAATCATTATTCGGCTTAATTAATTAATTTATCGATTAAATGGTACAGTTGTTGGTTTTATGTTCGATTCCTGGCCTTCGTCAATGCTGTCGTTCAACCAACGATCTACTAATGAATGTTCGAAAATAATTCACATTTTGACTCGTTTCAATTAATTTCGACAAATTTCAACTTGGATTCGAGTGAATTTCAAGCTAATTGCACTTGCTCGGCTCGGCTCGCGATCGAACCCTCTACGAGAAGGTCTACAAAAAACGGTCGGCACTAATATTGGCCGGACCGCTCGATAGGTCTGCCTCAATGATCAACTACCAACAAGTCACCGCCGAAATTAACTATACATTATACAAGTGGAGTAGATATATACTATGATGTGCAACATTCATGGGGTGCGTGATTGCAATAACTGTAACTTCAAATTAGCCTCACGATGAATTTCACCCCACCTACGATGAATTTTACCCCACCCACGATGAATTTTATCCCACCCACGATGAATTTTACCCAACCCACGATGAATTTTACCCACCCATGATGAATTTTACCCCACCCATGATGAATTTTACGGACCACCATTGGTTAATTAAATAAAAAACCAAGTCCACCGTAGCAGCAGTTGTTGTTGTTTCGTGATTGAACTGCAACTGCTTCTTTCACTCCTTTTTCAATTTCTTTCACATTCTCTCGCTGTCCACCTGCTAGGGTAACGGTTGTTGTGACGACGGCGACGATTGTTGTTATTGTTGTTGGCGGCAGGATTATTATTATTATTATTAAAATTGTTATTGTTATTATTATTATTGTAATACTTTTTCCAGTTCTACTTCTTCTTCCCCTTCTTCTTCTTCTTCTTCTTCTTCTTCTTCTTCTTCTTCTTCTTCTTCTTCTTCTAATACTTCTTCTTCTTCTTCTTTTCTTCTTCTTACTACTAATATTATTAATAAAATTATTAACCAATTGGAATTATTTTAATTACTGACGGGATAATATTCCCCTTTTTCATCATTGGGGGTAGGTTTAATAATGACGACGGACCTCTCTCGGGCCCTTTGCGATCGACCTTTTTCCCTTTTGTTTTTGAGGTCACGTTCTCGATGACGTTTATTTTGTCAACGTCGTTTTTTTTTTTTGTGTTTTTTTTTTTTTTGTTGTTTGGATTTGTTGAGTTTGTTGTTTGTGGTCTTCTGTGGTGCGGTTTTTTGAAGGATTGGTTGGTTGATTTTGGTTGGTTGGATGATTTTGGTTGGTTGACTGATTGGTTGATTAATTGATTGATTGACTGATTGGTTGGTTGATTGATTGGTTAATTGATTGACTGACTGATTGGTTGGTTGAATGATTAACCAATCCATTAACCAGTTGTTTGGCACATTGATGAATCGTTTGTTGGAATAATGAATATGAGAAAACAAACATTAATAAAAAAACAACAACCTCAAATTCCATCTTCTCTTCCGTCTCTTCTTCATCATCATCATCAGGAAGAACATCATCATCACCACCATCATCATCATCATCATCAACATTTTTATGTTGTTGTTGTTGTTGTTGTTCTGTAGCACCGGCCACAACTTCGGCGTCGTGTTTTTGTCGTTGTTGTTGTTTCGGAAGGTGCATGTACGTTGTCGACTGTTGTTGCTGCTGATCCTGATAATGATGATGACGGTATTGATGATGATGTTGACGACGACGATGATGAAGACGATGATGATGATGATGAAGACGATGATGACGTATTGATGATGGTGACGATGATGATGATGACGATGATGATGACAATTGTGATAGCTAACGTGATGTTGTTAATAAATCGCCATCATCATCATCATCATTACAAATATCATCACCACCACCATCATCGTCATCACCATCATCGTATCATCATTATCATAACCTCATCATCATAGTTTTCATCATTCAGCATATTGGCATCCAATAAATGTTTGTTCCTCTTCACTGGTCTGTCTGATGCTTCAGAAGATAACGACCTATTATCGTCCAGCTGCCGTTTTCGCTTCTGATTGGTCGGTTGGTGATTGGTTGGTTGGTGATTGGTTGGCTGATGATTGGTTGGCAGATTGTGATTGGTTGGTAGATTGATTAGTTGACTGATTGGTTAGTTGATTGTCTGAATGATTGATTGATTTGTTCGTTGGTTGACAAGTTAATTGAGTGACTGGTTGATGGAAGACTGGGTGATTGGTTGTATGATTGATTGATTAGTTGATTGAATTGGTGATTGGATGGTTGAATGGATGAATGAATGATTAATAGACTGAATTACCGCTTGCTTGGTTTAAAAAGACCTTTTCTTTAATTCAACGTTATCCAATTGAAAATAATAAAAATGTTTTATGGGAAAAAAATTAAACAAAAATATAATAATAACCTTGTTAGATTTCTTATCTTTGGAACTTCCGGTGGTAACTTTGTTGACGTCATCTTTCGGGTCGCCATGTTGTTTTTGTTGTTCTTTGTTTACGTTGTAGCCTGGTTTATTTTCGTTTCTCTGCAACGGGAAAAATTTGTAGATTGAATGAATTGAAAGAATGAATGAAGTGAAAAATGAAATGAATTGAAAGAATGAATAAATTGAAGGATGATGAAATTATGAAGAGTTGGGATGCGTGCTTGCTGGTGGTGGAATGAATTAGGATTAATGTTTCAATCTTTCAATCAATCAATTTATCAGCCAATCAACAAACGACCAGCCAGCCAGCCAATCACAGACCTCCATTTCGACATCATCCTGAGTGACAGCGGCCGTATCTTCCATCTCAATTTCAGACGAACCCTGCACATCACTGGTCACGTGATGCGTGTCGCCGGCCGTGACGTCATCGTCTTCCTTCTTCCGTTCGTCGCTGACGTCATTTTCGTCGTCGTCATTCGTCTGGGGGGGGGTAATAAAATTTGAATGGAAGTAATAATAATAATTTTAGGTATAATTATCGCAATTACATCATCGTCATCATCTTCTTACCAGTGCTTCGATACCAGCTTTCTTTGCAAGGTCATCATCATCACCACCGTCATCGTTATCAGGACGGTCTGGATCATTATCATGAGTTTTGTTATCATCATCATCATCTTCGTTTTTACCCACATTATTTTCTTGGTTCTCCAAATCCTTAGCTAAAAGATCATCATCGTCCTCACCATCTAGGCCTTTATCATCATCGTCATCATTATCACCCTCGTCATTATTATTATTATTATTATTATTATTATCACCATCATCACCACCACCACCATCATCATCATTGCCGTCTATCTGCATCTCCTCGTGAACGTGGTCTGAAAATTGTGAAAAATAATTTAGAAATTAATTTATCATCATCATCATCATCATTGTCGTCGTCTTCATCATCACCATCACCACTACTACCACATCATCATCATCACCACCGCCACTACCAACTCACCCATATTATCGCCATCTTCATCGTCTAATTTTAGATCGTCTGGGATTTCCATGTTGCCATCATTACTTTCGTTCTTATCGTTATCGGGTTTTTCCTTTTTAGTTTCGCTTTCGTTTTCTTTGGCTGCCCTCTCGTCTTCTTCCTCATCATATTCAGACTTGCAGAGAATAATAATAATAATAATAGCAATATTAATAATAAAAACTAACACAAAAATATTCAACAATATCGTGAAAAAACTTTCTAAACTTACATAATCCGGCACGTGACGATCATCATTACCATCACCGTCACCATCATCATTATCATCATTTTTCTTTTTATCATCGTCATCATCATTATCGGCGGCTCCTTTGGCGCCAAGTTCTTTCTGATTGGCTGCGTTGGTGCCCTTACCCTTTTCCTGTTTTCTGTCCTGATGATGATGATGATGATAATGATGGTGATGATGACAATGATGGTGACTGCTGTGATGATGGTGATTGTCTAGATCAATAAATACCAAAAATGTTTAAAAACGTAAACTCGAAGACTCTCACTTCCTCATTTTCTCTATCATCGCCCTCTTCCTCTTCCTCATCATCTCCCCACATCTTCTCGTCCAGTTTGTCATCTTCATCGGCGTCATCACCAACGTCACCCATTTGCTTTTCGACATCATCATCATCATCGGCATCATCATCAGCATCATCATCGTCGTCATTTTCTGTATAAAAACGAATTTTACCATTAAAATCATCGTCTTTTTCACCATCGCTACCACCACCCTCATCATCATCATCATCACTACCTTTCTTTTTAGGATCTTTGATTTCTCCGTCAAAGTCACCTGACATTTCAACAGCTTTGTCATCCTCACCACCACCATCTTCCTCATCTTCCTCATCATCATCTTTTTTCTCTTCCTTTTTGTCATTCTTCAAACCTTCAATCTATCATTAGTAATAGTAGTAGTAGTAGCAGTAGCAGTAGTAGTAGTAGCAGCAGCAGTAGTAGTAGTAGCAGCAGAAGTAGTAGTAGCATAAGTATACAGCAGAGATGCAGCGAATATTGAATATGACCGAATGGTCGTATAGTTAAATAAACAAATAAATAATTACAAACTTGAAATACAATTTTTTAAAAAAAGTTCGAAAAAATTTCACGGATAAAATCCCCAAAGGACCTGTTCTTCATTTTCGATTTGATCACTGACATCCCTTAGACCGCGACCTTCACCCATGCCAGCATCTTCCGCGTCCCCAAACTGTGTGCCCTCTGTAGCCCCATCATCGTCGTCGTCGTTGTTTGCCAGTTCCGGTGGCTTGCAGAAGCCCTGTGTATGTAGGTATGTGTGTGGTGTGTATGAATATGTGTGTGTATATGTGTATGTGTGTGTGTGTGTGTGTGAGTATGTGTATGTATGTGTCTGAGTA
Organism: Helobdella robusta; assembly: GCF_000326865.2. Classification (NCBI taxonomy): domain Eukaryota; kingdom Metazoa; phylum Annelida; class Clitellata; order Rhynchobdellida; family Glossiphoniidae; genus Helobdella; species Helobdella robusta. The sequence goes on along the minus strand of NW_008704623.1, from coordinate 1,448,651 downwards.
TATATGTGTGTGTGTGTGGTGTGTATGAGTATGTGTGTGTGTGTGTATGTTTGTGTGTGTGTGTTCTAACCTTCTCAGCTAACTGGCCGAAGACATTTAGTAATATTGACAGCAGTTTGGAACTTTCCTTCAATGCTGACACCTGGCGAGGAAAATAAAATTTGTCAGTTTTTTTAGTTACTTAAATATAACCGAAATAATAAAATTAATATTAGTAAATTTATTATTCTTATTTTTATCATTCTTATAATAATAATAATAATTATTATTATTATTATTATATTTAATTATAATTTAAATCGCAAATAACCTGTTTCGAGACATGGTACTGAACCAAATTAACATACTGCTGTAGGACCCCGCAGACGTCAGCCAAACGATGGATGAATCGAGCAATACGATTGGTCGATTGAGATGTAGTCGTGTCCGAGTTCGACCAATCAGTAACCGCTTTTAGGATGATTGACAGTTTGCTTGTGACCTAAGAATATTAAATATTAACAATCAAAATAGTCATTTTGTGTAATCGGTTTCCTTCTGTTGTTCTCAATAATTTTACTTCTAACTCTTCTACCCTTACTTTTGGGGTACCTCAGGGTTCTATCCTTGGCCCTCTTCTATTTGTACTCTATACTTCTGAACTACCTCGTATCTCTAATAATTTTTCTTTCACCAGTCAGCTATATGCTGATGAATCTTATATTTCTCTGGAACTCTCTACCTCCTTCTCTGACTACTCCTCCATCACTTACGAAATTCAGAGCGGATCTCAAGACCCATCTGTTTGCAAAATTCATTGAGGAGCGCTGTTGAACATCGCGGAAATAGCGCTTTATAAACTAGTTAATTGATTGATTGATTGATTCTATCTGTCTAATCATTCATCCTTCCATTTATTCTTTATTTATACAACCATCCACCCTTCATTCAATCATTCATTCATTCACTCATTCATTCACTCCACTCATAATCAACATCCTTCCCAACCTTGCATATTTTAAGATGAGTATTC
>NW_008704623.1:1405139-1445139 GCF_000326865.2 Helobdella robusta | reverse complement strand
TCAGTATTATCATAGTACTCTAGTTATCATTATCGTCATTAAATACTTCAGAGTGATGAATTGTTGGACGTTTTTAGCGACATCTATTCTCTGGCGTTGAATTTTGTTGAAGAAATCTTCAGAGAAACCTTTCAATCTGTCTCGTTGGGCTAGATCCAACTCCTTCGTGATTATTATTATTTATTTATTTATTATTATTATTTATTTATTTATTATTATTATTTATTTATTTATTATTATTTATTTATTATTATTATCTTTTTATTATTACTATTATTTGTTATGGCTGTTGTAGTGTTATCGACGTTGTTGTTATTCTTATTAACATTTCATCGCTATTACATCGTTATTGCTACTGACATCATCATCACCATCATCGTCGTCATCATCATCATCATCATAACCTTTGATGAATTCTGGAGCGCGTTAAGTAGCATACTACGTCTGCTTAGGCATCTCGTCATGTAGTGGTCACACTTGTACCAGCATCTTCTCGAATATTCATTCATCCTTTGGTGATCGATTGAACGAGTGAGTGAACGAACGAATGAATGAATGAATGAATGATTGATTAAATTCATGAAATAAATGAATGATTGAATGAATGATTGCTGATGAAAACACCGAATAAATGATTGAGAGAATAATTTGATTGGTGTATTAAATGAATGAATGAATGAATGATTGAACGATTGATTAATATATGAACAAATAAACCCCCAACCTATCAGCTGGAAATTCCGACAAGGCCACGCCCAAATCGATCGGGTCAACATCCGAGAACCAATCAAAACTGAGCGAGTCCTCATTTGAATTTTGACTGTCCAACGAGGCGAGACCTTTCCTGTGAGAGAGGCCTGATGAATTTTGTATGACGACGATGATGGTAATGATTAAAATAATCATCATCAGCACAATCACCATTATCATCATCATCATCATCATCACGTACCCATGTGTTTGAGCATTTTAAAAAGGTCAACAAGCCCCTTTCGTTTTCGCTGCTGAAGTAATTTAAGTTCTTTGATTAATTTATCTTTGCTCTTTTTAGCCTCTTTGGCCGATTCGCTATCTTTGGCGTTTTTAGGATTTTTTTTCGATTTGTTTTCTTTGTTTGGTATTTCCGGGTTATTATTATTATTACTGTCGGTGGTTGTGGGGGTGAGTTGTTGAAGTTCTCGAACTGTTTCTATGACGCTTTCTGTGTTGTTGTTGTTGATGATAATGATGTGATAATAATACTAACAATAATAATAATAATAATAAAAACAATAATAATCATCACCATCATCACGCGCAATCATTATCATGATCATTACCTGAAAAATCTTTGATTGCTGAAATGGTGTCATTGAGTTGAAAATTTTTCATAATTTTTTTCGAAAAAGACGTCATTTTTTTAAGATGTTGTTGTTGTGGCAGTTCACTTTTAAACAAAAAGTACTCAACGACATCATCATCAGTATCGTCAGTATTATTATTATCATCACTCTTCTCATTATATCGTTTTCTATTGGCTGGTTTAAATTTTCCCCTCTTTTCATTGGCCACCTCTCGACCAATGGGAGCACTCCACTCGACGACTTTATCGACTAGGATGTCTCTGATTGGCTGACGTAGGATGAGCTTATACTGTTTAACGTACTTGTGGATGGTTTTGTGGGATTTGGTGGCCGTTGATTGGACGGAGAAGTAGCTGGTGTCTTTGTCTTTCGTTCGGCTTATTATTTTTATGAAATCCTGATGTGATGACGATGATGATGAGAATAACATGATGTAATGAAATGAATTCAGTCAATCAATCAATCAATCAATCACTCAATCAATCAATCACTCACTCACTCACTCAATCAATCAATCAATCAATCACTCACTCACTCACTCACTCACTCACTCACTCACTCAATCAATCAATCAATCAATCAATCAATCAATCAATCAATCAATCAATCAATCAATCAATCATTCAATCTTTCAATCAATCAATCAATCAATCAATCATTCAATCATTCATTCATTCAATCTTTCATTCATTCATTCATTCATTCATTCAATCGATCAATCAATCAATCAATCAAATCAACAACAACAATAATAATAATAATAATAATAATAAACCTTCAACTCTTTCTCAACAGGCTCTCGATTTTTCAGTTTAAACTCATAGACCTGCTTTTCGAATTGCTTATAATAAACATAAACGTTCCATAGTATTCGAAGAAGCTGCTGTTGTTGCTGCTGTTGTGTCTGCTTCTGAGGCTGCTGTTGTCTATCATCATCATCATCATCGTCAACATCGTTATCATTATTTTCATCATCAGCAGCAGCAGCAGCAGCAGCAGTAGTAGTAGTAGTAGTAGTAGTAGTAGTAGTAGAAGTAATAGTAGTAGTAGCAGTAGTAGTAGTAGTAGCAGCAGCAGCAGCTGTAGTAGTAGTAGTATTTAGGTAATTGTACATGTGACAGTAATAAGTGAGAATGACATCGAGTCTAGATCGATATTCGCCCAATGTCGCCTTCTCCATTAGATCGATCAGTTGCCTTAAGATGGTGCTAAGGGGTTCCTTTTTGATCTTCATAATTGTGAGGGTAGGGATGATGATGACGATGATGATTATAGTAATGGTCAAGGTGACGGTTATGGTGATGATCAAAAAATTATATTTTGTAGCTCTTTCATTCATTCATTCATTCATTCATTCTCATTCATTATTCATTTTCAAATTTTTTTATTCACTCCATCACCCACCTCGGAAAAGTCGCCGTCTTGCATATAAGGAGACAGAAGATCATAAATAAGATAAGACCATTTGTTTGCGTCACAATCTATTTCCTGTTCCGCTGCATCCAGTAAAGTCTTCCAGCTCCTACGATCGCATCAACGCCATCACAATCAGGATCAAAACCACAACACAATAATCATAATCATCAATATCGCATTATCATCGTCATCATCATCTTGACAAAACAAACCTCAACTCTGCCCCTCTTAGCTTCTTAACCAATAGGACAACAGCTTCAATCTCATTGGTCAGCATGAGACGACTGCAGGCTACAGACTGCCAATCCTGAGCCGTTTCTAATAATAGCTCCAGGCCTCTGACCAATCGCATTACAGGACTTGATACAGGAAAACCCAGGATGCGATCAATAACAGTTATCATCTGGAATTTTTATTATCGTTATTGTAAAAGAAGTCAAGTAAGAGCGGCAAGTAATAAATAGTAGTAGTAGTAGTAGTAGTAGTAGTAGTAGTAGTAGTAGTAGTAGTAGTAGTAGTAGTAGTAGTAGTAGTAGTAGTAGTAGTAGTAGTAGTAGTAAAAGTAGCTGAGGTAAAAACGAACTTGCAAAAGTGTAGGATGTTCGGGCCATTCTTCTAAAACCTGCTTCAGCTTGCGTTTGAAGCCGAGCAAGACGTGTAAGCACTGCATAGAGACACCGGTGTCCGAGTCTTTGTACACGTTCAATTTCGTAAGCTGGTTGGTTGATGGTTCGTACGAAATTGGTCATACGAACGAACGAACGAATGATCGAATGAACGAACCAATTGATTGATTGATTGAATGAAGAAAGGAATGAACGAATGAATGAGTAAATAAAGGAATAAATGAGTGAAAAATGAACAAATGAGTGAGTACAAAACAGTAAAATAATGAACAACTTGGAATACGTATTCGTGAAAATGACTTAATAAAGAATTTAATAAAAAAACACCACACACACACACGAATGATCATAAATGATGTTTTAAATTTCAGCTTAATTTAAATATTTTAATTAAATTACATAATAAAAAAACACCTTTAAAGATTTATCCTCAGAAAGTAAGTCAACATCATCATCATCGCTAGCACCAGAAGAACCGGCACGACCTTGAACTTTCAACTTTGACCCGATTTCAGAAAGGGCCAATAGGTGGCTGTTAAATAAGGTCACCTCCAAGGTCGGATCTATTTAAGATGATGATGATGATGATGACAACAATAATAATAATAATAACAACAACAACAAAAACAACTGACCGATGTATTGGCCAGTGCTCTCCAGCACATCACATACGTTCATGTAATTCAGCTGACAGTAAGTGGACCAATCTACACAATCGTCATCATCATCGTCGTCGTCGTCTCGGACATCATCATCATCATCATTTTTATTTTTCTTATTTTTACTTTTTGCAGTATTTACGAAAATATTATTATTATTATTATTATTATTATTATTATTATTATTATCACCATTGCTACCATTATTATTATTACTATTTTTATAAATATTTTGACCCTTGTAACAATTAGTGACAGTAAACCCGCCGAGTAATCGCCTGTGTAGAGATGCCATTAGAAAAATATCGTTGTTATCATTGCTATTGTTGTTGTTGTTGTTATTATTATTGTTGTTGTTGTTAGTGACGTCATTGTTTTCTAGTTCCGCGGCCTTCATGTCAATGAAATCCTGAATGTTAGTGTGTGTGTATTCGTGTGTTCGCGTGTGTGTTCGTGTGTGTGTGTTCGTGTATGTGTGTGCGTGTGCGTGTGTGTGTGGGAGGGGGTGGGTTCGTGTAAATTGTACTCACGTCAGAGAAATCTGGAAAGTCCCTAGAAATTTCCCAGGCATCAGTTTCATCTTCGGACATGGGTTTTCCCGAAGTTTTAAATTTATACATACTCAACTCCTCCTCCTCTCTCTCCTTTCTCCTTCTCTCTCTCTCACTCCATCTTCTGGCGGAAGTAGCTAGGAGGTTGATTATCGTTACGAAGGCACGCTCATCAATTTGGCGGGAAAGTTTGCAACTGTTTTGTAGCAGCTCGGAGGCGATTTTGAGGGTTCTGTGGAATGGTTGTGTGATTGAATGAGTGAATGAATGAGTGAATGAATGATTGAATGAATGAGTGAATGAATGAATGAATGAATGAGTGAATGAATGAATGAATGAGTGAATGAATGAGTGATGGATGGATGTGGGGAAAGATGAATGAACGAACAAATGAATGGATTTAATGCATGGTAGATGGACGACGATCGAATGGTCAGCAGCAACAACAAAAATAACAATCAATAATAAAAAAACAACAATAACAGTATTAATTATCATCATCATCATCATCACCACCTACATCATCATCACCATCATCATCATCCTCATCATCATCATGACAGACCTCTCCTCAAAAATTGCCCCAATATTTTCCCGCCCAAATGCACCAGGGCCCGCCATTTTTCTGCCCCCCAAAATGTCCGCCATTGCATTTGAATACGTCTGTGAGAGGTGGAAATCCGCGAGGTCCAAAATAGCCGGGCTATTTTTAGACTGACTAGGAAATTCCGATATTTTCGTTATCAAGGATTTCAATGTTAGACCGGTGGCTTCACCTGCGTTCTTCTGGAATGTTTGAATGATGGAGTGAATGATGGAGTGAATGAATGAGTGAATGAATGAGTGAACAAATGAGTGAACAAATGAGTGAATGAATGAATGAACGAATGAGTGAATGAATGAAGGAAGAACCAAAAAATGATTAAAATAATTACAAAAATGTATCTAACGAGATTTGACTGGAGGGCATATTTCCTTTCTTCCACATAGGCCTTCCCCGACTGCAAAACCATATCAATGCCGAATTTGCACTGGTAATATTAGTTATTATAATAATTATAATTATTATTATTTATTAATATTTTACTATTATTATTTTAATTAGTAGTAAGTAAGTAGCAATAGTAGTAGTAGTAGAGAATGAGAATTCAATTCAATTCAAAAAATCTTTTATTCAGTGGAATACATTACAAGGGAGACCCGAAGTTTTCACTTGTTGGGCCACCCTATCAAGATATTGCAAGAGCATGAACGATTGGAAAACTTGATGTGATCGACGTGACGAAACTCAGATTGAACTAAACGAATGATAAAAAAAAACTCAAAAAACAGAAACTGTATAGTTAAATTGTAAAAAATGAAAAATGATCGCTCGAAATTAACTTATAGACAAATTTCTTGAAAGAAATTGAAAGCAAATTTGTCCCTTCTCTTGGTAACGAGTCACGTAAACAAATTGAAACAGAAAAAAGAATGAATGAATGAGGAATGAAAGAATGAATCAGAGAGAGGGATAAAAGAATGAAAGTGAGAAAAAAGAAAGAGTGAGAGAGAGAGAGAAGGGAGGAATAAAAGTTCTTTTAACCTGTTGTAGAGCGCAAACGATGCTGACGATTTCATCTGTGTATGTGGCATAATTTCTTTGCAGATGTTGAGTGAATTTGAAGCACGAGACACTGAAGTTCCTCAATTCGTTTTGCAGTTTCGTGATTGTGAATTTGTTTGTTGATTGGCGTGTTTGTTGGTGTGTTGTCTGGTGTGCTTGTTGGTTTGTTTGTTGGTGTGTTTGTTGGTGTGTTTGCTGGCGTGTTGGTGAGTTTTCGCAGCAGATTTTGACAAAATCCTCGACGCATTTTAAGAGCCTCTTGCTCGCAAGTGTCTCCTCGATGAATCTACAGACGTCATTCTTCAGTGTTGGAAACTGTTGATTGGTGAGGTTTAAAATAATTATGACGTCATCCTACTCCTCATCATCATCATCATCGTCACAATCACAATCATCATCTTCATTATCATCGTTATAGTCATCGTATTATTAAGGACAACATCATCGTTCAAATTTTCTCTCCAAAACCATTCTAATCATCATCGTCATCATCATTACTTTACAATCCTCATCATCATCATAACCACATCATCATCATCATCATCATAACCACATCATCATCATATCCACATCATCATCATCATCATCATCATAACCAAATCATCATCATCATTATCATCATCATCATCATAACCAAATCATTATCATCATCATCATAACCACATCATCATCATCATCATCATCATCCTAACCTGGGAAACTTCCGGTCTGTAAGTTAGCTTCCCTTTTAGTTCCTCCATCTTCTCTCTCATCTTCGCGGTCTCAACTCTCAAACGTTTAACATCGGCGTCGTCATCATAGCTGTCATCGTCATCATCATCATCATCGTTATTATTATTACTATTATCATTATTATTATTATTGTTATTATTATTATTATTGTTGTTGTTGTTATTGTGGCTGTTGCGGCCGTATAGGATTCGGTAGTTGGCTTTCCTGAGTCCCAGCTCCATGACGTTCGAGTGGATCTGAACGACGCGATGGTAGCGACGAAACGTGATGAAGAGCGTACAACAACACCAATGTGAACAGCGATAAAACAACAAACATACACACATCCACACACATTCATACACACACACACATTACACACACACACACACACACACACACATTACACACACACATTACACACACACACACACACAGAAAGAGGAGAGAAAAAAAAGAGAAAGAGAGAGAGAATCACGAACCTGGTCTTCGATGACCTTTACCTTGACCCAAATTTTCCGCGCTTGATCGATGGAGTTTGGTTTCAGCCCGACTACATTAAGCAGCAAGAGGCCGACCTTGACCCAGGCCACACCCGTTTCCATGACGACCGACCAATAATTGTCGTTTATGATTGGTGATGATGTTGTTGTGTTTGTTGTTGTTGGTGATGATGATGATGATGGTGGTGGTGGTGGGGGCGATAATAAGAGATGGCAAGCCTGACTAGCGTGCCTAATAGCATCTGATAAATCGACGAACCAAGAATCATAAACCATAGACAAATGACTCGATAACTGTTCTTTGCTTCCGTCGTCACCATCCCTCGTTAAGCAAAGGAAATGTTCTTCCAATCTCCTAATATCGACCAGCATAGAATTTAATTTAGGATGATGATGTTGTTGTTGGCAATTCTGCTGCTGCTGATGATGTCGATGGTTATGATGATGATCCTTACTGAGTTGCTGCGATAATTTATCTATGGCCTGGAGCACGTGACAGAGAGTGAGTGATAATAGGTGCACGTTGTTCAGTCTGGCGGTTTGTAAATAAGGAACTTGTTGGAAAAGTTACAACAACAACAACAACAACAACAACAACAATAACAACAACAACTGATAAAAGATAAATCAACGAACGAGTGAGTGAACGAACGAATGAACGAACGAATGAACGAATAAATAGATGAATGAATGAAAGAATGAATGAATGAATGAATGAATGAATGAATAGATGAATGAACAAGCCAAAAAATAAATAAATACCTGAGATGATTGAAAAATTCAAGATATAAACAATCAACGATGAATGAATGAAAAAAAAACGAGCAAATAATTAAACGAACGGACGAACGAACGAATAAACAAATGAAAGAGAGAACAAACAAACAAACAGCAGCCAAATGAAGGAATAAAACAAGGAAATCCTTACAAAACATCCCAATTCATGGAGGCCATCTTGCTGGCAGAGATCCACAAATACTTTGAAAGTGATTGCGAAATATTTCTCTGTCGATGCGCACGGTCCAGAGCAATGGATCTCAACATCCAACAACAATTTTCATCAACTGTTGTTGTTGATGTTGTTGTTGTTGATGATGATGTTACTGTTGCTGATGATGACGTCACGACGACGTTGCTGTTGTTGTTGGGTAGCGTCATTTTTATTATTAACTTCGAGAGATGGCACGAGAATACGCTGGGCGCCTGCGAAACGATGATGATGATTAAGATTGTGGTGATGATGACGATGGCGAGCAAATAATAATAATATAATATAATATTAATATATATATATATATATATATAATATATAATAATAATAATAATATAATAATAATAATGTTGTTGCTGTTGTTGTAACTTTACAGATACAAATAATAATAATAATATAATAATAATAAACTAACTTCATCATCATCCTCATCATCACAACTACTTTTGAGCCTTCTTTCGTCATCATCATCATCGTCATCATCACCGCCGTCAGCTTTGTCATCATCATCATTTCGGCACTTCATCGAATTAAATAGACGGATATATTTTCTAGTGTGGACGGCCAATTCTAATTGGCTGAGGTACTGACCAATGGCGTGAAGCTATGAATTTTTTTGAAGTTTAACTAGTTATTATTATTATTATTATTACTACCAATAATTATAATCACATCCGTCCCAATCAGCATCATCACTATCAAAACCACCATACCAATAAGTATCATCATCATTACCTTCATGTTGCCGCCAAAAATGTTATTATCATTATTATTATTATTATTATTATTATTATTATTCGAGAAGATTTGTTGGAATAGCTGAATGGAGTCAATGGAAGTTATGAAGGTTGCACTGTTCTTTGTCAGACTTTCAAGTGCTGGTAACGATGCTGATGTTGATGATGATAATGATGTTGATGATGTTGATGATGATGTTGATGATGATGTTGATGATGACGATGACGTCATACTTCGCGGTAAAAATTCGCCACACATCGTCAAGAGGAGCCCGTTAATTAGCGGCGAAATGTACATTTTGACGAATAGTTGTTGTTGTTGTAGTTGTTGTTGATGTTGTTGTTGATGTTGTTGTTGATGTCGGTTGAAAATCGTCAACAATGTTTCTTCCAGTTTTAGTATCTTGCAGTAGTCTTGTTCTGAGAGGTTTTGACAAAAAAAATTTAACCAGTAAGAAAGAAGAGCTAACATATAGTAGTGGCGTAATTGGTAGAACGTTCGTCTTCTGAGATGCAGTTACAGGGTTCAAAAGCGAAAGAAATCCATGCTTACCCATTACAATCATCTTCCTTACCACCATCGTCACCATCGTCATCATCACCACTACATACTCACCATTAAAAACATCACCATTGTGAAATTTCCCCATCAATTCTGTGAGTTGCAGCTTGACGTGCAGATATGGACTCATATTTTCCAGAAGGTTCCGCAGAACTATTGGAGAGGACCTCGTCACCAAAAGATCATAAATATCGAAGTAGGTTTTCGAAAGATCCAGGGCCTATACTCCATTTGGTGATAATAATTATTAACATTGTTTTAAACTGTCGTCATCATCATTACCATCATTGCCCTTCAATACTATCATCATCATCATCTTCCTCATCATCATCATCTTCCTCATCATCATCATCTTCCTCATCATCATCATCTTCACCATCATCACCTTTAGATAACATTTAGCGCTCATTTCACTTTTAAACGCCAACGATTTCCCGCCAAGATTGGATAGCATGGAGAGGCGAAGATCATCAATTAGGTCGTCGGAGCCAAATTTAGAGCGAAGATTATCGACCAGACCTCTAAATTCGAGACTGAAACTGCAAATAATAATAAGAATAACAATCAAATAATAACAATAACAACAACAACAATAATAATAATAGAAACAAGCCAACCAATCAGAGCAAGAAGAAATTTCGATTTTTTTCAAAATCTTCCTCTCAAACCATCTCCACAGCAATACGACATCCATCAGTCGTTCGCCCATCTCTCGTTCGTCGTTCACGTTCACCGGTTCGCGCAGGCAGGTGAACAACGTGATGAACCAACATATGTGTTTGTTCGTTAGCTGTGTTTGTTTGTTTTTTGTTTGTATGTATGTATGCACGTATTGTCTATTTATAATTTATTCATTTGTTCATCTATTCGTTTATACATTGAATACTTGTCGATAGATAGATTGAATGATTGATTGATTGAATGATTGATTGAATGATTGATTGAATGATTGACTGGTTGATTGATTGACTGGTTGATTGATTGATTAATTGATTGATTACCCAATTTAGCGTTCCAACATCATCAGCTGCAGTACCATCGCTATGACGTAATGACAGGAATTGAACTATAGGCGGTCTTTGGTACAGATTTAAAATTTCATGATAGAAAGAGGAGACGAGCTGAACGAGTGGATGAATGAATGGCGCCAATTTGTGGTGCCTCGTCGTAGACGAACCTTTTATTATTATTATTATATTATAATTATTATAATTATTATTAAATAATTAATTTGAAACATTAACATCATTAATACTTTTATTACCACCGTATCATCATCGTCATCATTATTACAAAAATCATAATAATAACAATAGAAAAAAACCAAAACATAATAATAACCTTCCGTATAAGATTTAGCCAGCTGCAAAAGACTGCAGTTGACATCTCCCGCCAATTTGTAGCTCGCTGATTGGACGCTATTCATAGCAATCGATAATTCCAGATCCCTCACTTTCACTTTCATTAGGTTCGATAAACTGGTAGTATCGGAATTTCCCATTCGTTAATTTACACATTCATTCATCTATTCATTCATTCATTCATTCATTAAATTAATCAACTTACTGGTGGTTGTTTATAGAGTTTGAATGTATACAATTTCTCAGTTTGAAGTGAGCAGAGCATGTAATCATTCTTTCGTTCATTCACACTCAATCATGCATTCATGCATTCATTCATTCATGCATTCATTCATTCATTCTTTCATTCATTCAATCTACTCACTGGTTGTTTAGAAATTGGAAACTAGAATGGCTTTCAACTTTGAAATGTTCAACGAATGCGGCATTTGTGTGCACATTTAACGGCAGATCGGCTGAAGATATTTCAATTTTTAAGTCTTTCTTTCATTCATTTGATCATTCATTCATTCATTCATCCATCAATTAACTCGTCCATTTATTACTTAATTCATTCATCCAATCATTCATTCACCCATTCATTCATTCATCCATTCATTCATAAATTCAACTCACCAGCATTATAATCCCCACAAATTCTACCCAGCTCATTATAATAATTGTTCACCAGCCAATGAGAATGCAGATAACCGACAAGGGCATGGTTTATATCTTGATTAATATTCGTTAAACTCTTCAACAAAAGTCGACCCAAATTTCTGGGCACTGATTGGATGTTGATAATCAGGGCGAGAGCCATCACATAAGAAATGCTCTCATTTGATTGGTTGCTGAACTTTATGGGCGGGAATAATTCTCTGGAGAAATGCATCAATTAAAACTACATTTTACTGACTTTATTATTTTTAAATTAAAAATTTAATTTTGAAAATATTAATAATTTAATTAATAAATTAATTAACTACACTAACGTATTTGAACTGGCAAAATGCAGTCTTCTAATCAGCAGTGTTGCTCTCTCCATCGAAGCCAAATCGCAATTTTTAATCCAGCTGTGAAGATTCGGCTGTGGCAACACCATCGTTAACGTCGTCGAATGCGTCATAGTTGTTGTTGTTGTCGTCGTCGATCCATGATCTTTCGGAAATTCCAAACTCGATATGAAACTGTTTATGTGGCTTTGCATGGCCTGGATCATGGTGATAATAATTATATAATAATAATAATAAATAATAACAATAATAATAATAACAATAACCTTTTTGTGTTTATCATCGTGGCATGGAACCGTATACACAAGATGGAGAGCTATTCTTAAACCTTCCCGGAAATCCCAGCTATTTTTAGCCAGGAGATTTTCAACCAATCGGCTTGCCTTTACTATATCCGGTATTCCGGACGTGAATTCCGGGCTATTTTTAATCGTGGTGCGAAATTTTAACAAGGATTTCATTACAAATGCTTGCTGCTCTTGCTGGAGGTGAGGGTTCTTCCAGGCTAATAGTGACGTCACATCTTCATCATCATAGCCGTCATCATCATCGGTGTGGCCTTTTTTTGCCGATGACGAATTTTCATTCTGTAGGTCAAAGGTCAGTGGCTAGTTGGGTCGATTGTCATATGAATGAATGAATGAATAAACTAACGAATAGATACACGAATGGCTGAACTAATGAATGAATTAACAAATGAACAAATGAATGAACCAACCAATCAGCCAAACAACCAGCCAATCAACCTGATTGAGAATGTAAACTTCCACGCCCCTATTCCTCATGGCTCGAGAAATTTCACCATGCTTCGGATCCATTGTGAAAAATAACCTGAATTATTTGGTGAGTGAGTGAATGAATGAATGAATGAATGAATGAATGAATGAAAAAAATGAACGATTAAAAAAATAAATCATTCAATTAATCAGTTATTCAATCAACCAACCATCTAACTAACCAATCAGCCAACCAATCAGCCAACCAATCAACCAATAAATCAGCCAACCAATCAATCAACCGACCAATCAACCAACTAGTCAACCGACCAATCAACCAACCTGAATTCAGGGTGAGGTTTTATTTCGGAAACCTCCTTGCCATCCACGGTCCCGAGTTCGTCTAATCTCAGCGTTCCATTTGGCTCCAAGACCCCATTGAGCCGGTCAAGGACGGATAGGCTTATGAATATTAATGAATTGGTTATAATCATGCTTATGAATATTAACGAGTTGGTTATAATCATGCTTATGAATATTAACGAGTTGGTTATAATAATGCTTATGAATATTAATGAGTTGGTTACAATCATCATCATCATCATCATCACCTGCAAAAGTTTATGTTATCCAACACTAGCCAGGTTCCATCTCTCATACACTCCACCAGCAGACTATCCACCCACTCAAATTTGCCCTCGTCATCATCATCACCACCACCACTTCCGGTATTATTATTATTAAGCATTTTGTAGCACAGTTGCTTCAGAGTAGCCAAACAATCTCTTACACCATCATCAATGATATTATTATTATTATCATTATTATTATTATTAATGTTATTATTATTATTATTATTTTCGAGTGCTGATAATGATGCCGATAAATTTCCGAATAAATTTCCCGCCTCTTTCGAAAGCTTTCCCAGGCGTTCTTTCTCCGTCACGATATCTGCAAAGAAGGAGAGGAGGGTGGGGGTGATGATGATGATGATAATAATAATAATAATAACAATAAATACTAATAATTAATAATAGTAATAATAATAATAATAGTAATAAACTGCAGACCATTTTTCTTCTCTTTGATTCTGTCATAGCTTTCTCTGATAGCGTTGATGTATAACTTAATGTGGTCACCATCATCATTATTATTATTATTGTTACTATTGTTGTTGTTATTCATTGATTCGCGGAGAGCTGATAACGATCGTGAGAATAATTTGAGGAAATCTTCGAACTTTTTTCTATATTTCACCTGTCATTAATTAATTAATCAATCAGTTAATTTAATTTTTCATCCATTCATTCATTCATTCATCCATTCATTCATTCATTCATCCATTCATTCATTCATTCATTCACATTCATTCATTCCCAATTACCACAATCGCCATCATCACCTGCTCAAAACTTCCCAAAAATTCAGTCGTGTCCATTGATTCGTTCATGGACATAACCTGTTTTGTTGTTGTTATTATTATCATTATTATTGTTATTATTATTACTATTATTATTATAATTATTGTTATTGTTACCTTTATTGGTCTGCCTAGTAGCGACGACAAGCACTTTAGAATACTCGACTTTCCAGAACCATCGGGTCCGATCTGATTAATAATAATAATAATAATGATAATAATAAGTCAATCGATCAATCAAACGATCAAACGATCGATCAATCAATCCATCAATCAACCAATCAATCAATCAATCAACCAACCCAACCAACAAACCAACCAGCCCAACCAACCAACCAGCCCAACCAACCAACCAGCCCAACCAACCAGCCCAACCAACCAGCCCAACCGACCAGCCCAACCAGCCAGCCCAACCAACCAACCAGCCCAACCAACCAGCCAACCTACCAGTATACTAAGCCAGTTCATGTTGACGCATTTAACAAGAGTGCCTAAGATGCCGACCTGCTTATGTAACAATCTCATCGTCTTCAGATCCTCATCACTATCATCATCATCGACATTATTATTATTGCTATTATTATTGTTATTATTATTATTATTAATGACGTCATTTCCTTTTCCGTAGAACGAGCTGCCAATAGTGACGTAACGATTGGACACGGCGATGTGTCTGCCCTGGAATGAGTTCGCCATGAACTTCTGATCGAAAGCCTTCGGTTGGGAGGAAAAAATTTTAATCATCGTCATCATCAGTATCATCATCATCACTATTATCATCATCATCACTATTATTATTATTATTATTACTATTATTATTATTATTATTTTTATTATTAGCATCATCATTCACTCACCTTCTCATAAAGGGACATAGCCATCCGCCTATGCTCAAGGCATCTTAGCTTCATCATGAATACCGTTTCGACGAATGATGATGACGACGATGATGATGTTGATGACGATGTTGGTGATGTCTGTGGTGATGATGTTGATGATGTTGTTGTTGTTGGTGATGATGATGATGATGTTGTTGTTGGTGTTGTTGATGATGTTGTTGTTGTTGGTGTTGTTGATGATGAAGATGTTGTGGGTGGTGTTGGTGATGTTGTTTTTGTTGTTGACGAAACCTACGAAGAATTCACAACAATTATACCAATTATGAAAATATTAATTACAATACTACTACTACTACTACTACTACTTGTTATTACTAATTGGTAGTAGTAGTAGTAGTAGTAGTAGTAGTAGTAGTAGTAGTAGTAGTAGTACAACTATACTATCACTACTAACACTACTACTGCTAATGTAAAAAAAAGATAAATAAGGATTGTAGGTACTTGAGCTTCTAGTTGGCACCAGCGAATCAGATCCCTGAGGTTGAAATCGTAACTCCACCCACCGGCTTTCGTCGACCAATCAGCTTTCAGCATCTATTTTTAGCAAATTTACATTATAAAAGATAAAATGTATAGAGAGGATTTTACAAAATAGTGATTTAAACTTTTTTAAAAACCGATAACAAGATGATAAATAATAACAACCATATCATTAAACGTTATCATCTTATTTAGTTTCTTCTGATCGATGGATGGAAAGATCGAGCGAAGAATGAATGAATGGTCCTCTAACGACAGCTGATCTATATAGACCTGTTAGCATTATCATTATCATAATTGTCGTCATCGTCATCATCAGTATTAACATGTGCATCATCAACAGCAGCTGTAGTGGTAGCAGCAGTAGCAGCAGCAGCTGTAGTAGTAGAAAAAACTCGCCAGTATGATAATCATCATTAGTGATATCATTGGTAGTAATGAAGATAGTAATAATAAAAATGAAAATAGTAGCAGTAGTAGTAGTAGCAGTAGCAGTAGTGGTAGTAGTGTAGTAGTAGCAGCAGCAGCAGTAGTAGTAGTAGTAGTAGTAGTAGTAGTAGTAGTAGTAGTGGTAGTAGTAGTAGTAGTAGTAGTAGTAGTAGTAGTGTAGTAGTAGCAGCAGCAGCAGCAGTAGTAGTAGTAGTAGTAGTAGTAGTAGTAGTAGTAGTCGTAGTAGTAGTAGTAGTAGTAGTATTAGTAGTGGTAGTAGTAGTGGTAATAGTAGTAGTAGCAGCGTCACCATCATCACTACCTGAGTGAATCTATTGAGAAATGATTTGGGTAGACCTTTTCTGTCTCCGCCTACAATTGAAAAAAAAATGGAAAAAATGGTTATTATGGTTGTTTTAATCAATCAATCAATCAATCAATCAATCAATCAACAAACAATCAACCAACCAACCAATCAATCAACATACCTTCCAACATGGGATTCTGACATGCAAAAATCTTCGTTCTTTTACTATCAACATCAAAGGATTGATTCAATTCAGGGATGAAAACTTGGGATCTGTGGTCGAAGCATGCGTTCAGGCCTTCTAACACTGACTGTGTTGCTAAGTTGAGCTGCGCATGAGTTGTTAGATAGGTTGGAGGATTGAAGGATTGATTGAAGGATTGATTGAATGATTGATTGAATGATTGATTGAATGATTGATTGAATGATTATAAATAAACTGATTGAATGATTATAAATAAACTGATTGAATGAATGAATAAATGATTGATTGATTGATTAACTAAACGAATGAATATATAAAAGAACAAATAGAACTCTAAAACTCATTAAACAAACGCTAACAGCGTATAATTTTCACATCATCAAATCATCATCATTACTATCACCATCATCACCTCATCATCATCATTATCACCATCACCTCTCCATTAAATCATCATCATCACCTCATCTAGAACAATCCATGCCCCGTTTCTGAGCCCCGCCAGGAAAGGGCCATCCCTCCACTGGAATTCCCCGCATCTCCCGCCAACGACTGGCAGGTCTGACCCAAATAGGTCAGATATATCCTACCAACGATAATTGATTAAACTGGGTCAGGTCATGTTTGCATTTAATCAATATTAATTAGGCCACATTATTACGCATACAATTAACTCTAATTGGGTCAATTTATGCGTATGATTAATCGGCTCGTGTTAGGCGTATAATTAACGACAATTGAAAAATAATCAACTTCGACGGTGAAAATTATGTTTGGTCAATCAATTAATTAAGCATGTGAACCATAAATCAGTTAATTAACTTATCAATCAATCACTCATTCATTCCTTCATTCATTCATTCAATCAATCAACCAATCAATCAATCTGCCAACCAACTACTCAATCAATCAATCAATCAATCAATCAATCAATCAATCAATCAACCGTTTGATCTGATAAGTTAATCCTGACAATGGGATGACCAGATGCTTTCGCAAGAGCCAATACCAAACTGGTTTTTCCAACGCCGGGAGAGCCCTCCAGCAGGATTGGTCGATTCAACTGAAGTGCCCTCAACACTCGAACGCTATTGGTCGAAGTTGTGGGGGCGTGAAACACGAAATCGAGCCGCGATTGTTCGATTGGTTCTGGACCCTTTAAAATGCTGAACGAGCCAATTGAGAATCGCTTAGAAATTTTAAAGTTGTTGCTATTAGTGGTTGCAGCAGCAAGTCCTGATGAAGATGATGTTAACAGTGATGATGACGATGTTGTTGACAGTGATGATGACGATGTTGTTGACAGTGATGATGACGATGTTGTTGACAGTGATGATGATGATGTTGACGTTTTGGACGGAAAAAGTTGCTCAACATTGAGACACTGTTGGCCCAACAAAAAATCAACGCACTGCTCCTTTATGTGACTCTTATCTGTCGAGATGAAAAAATCGAGCAGAATTAAAATAGACACACACACACACACACACACACACACACACACACCACACACACCCACACACACACACATACACACATAGAGAAAAAGAAAGAAAAAAGAGAGAAAAAAAGAGAGAGAGAGAGAAAGTGAGAGAGAGAAACAAACGAACCTCTTTGCATGGAATCCACAAACACCAACAGACCACCGTGTACGTATGCTAGTGGTGCTGGTACTGATCTTTTCATCTTTTCATCATCATCATCATCATCAGGATTACCGTTATTACTATTACCACAACCACCATCGTCCAACTGGGCAGTGGCGTTAATGAATTTTGTCCAACTCAGCATGTCTCGAACGGTTACGACGAGTCTGTGGGAATGATGATGATTATGACGACGGTGATGATGGTGATGATGATGATGGAGAAGATGGTGATGATGATGATGGCGATGATAGTGATGATGAAGATGATGATGGAGAAGATGGTGATGATGATGATGGCGATGATGGTGATGATGATGGCGATGATGGTGATGATGGAGAAGATGAGAATGAAGATGATGATGGAGAAGATGATGATGGAGATGATGATGGAGAAAATGGTGATGATGATGATGGAGAAGATGATGGTAGCGGTGACGGTGATGATGAAGAAGATGATGATGGAGAAGATGGTGATGATGATGATGATGGCGATGATGGTGATGATGGAGATGATGTTGACGAATGTATCTCTATGTATTTAGGACATGCAAATGACTCTGTCAACACTTCTTATAAATAAAATCAAGGATTTTGCACTGGATAAAGTGAATGTTGTTAAAGATTTAGGCACCTCGTTTGAATGCGATGTGAAATTTCATAAACATATTTATACAACTGTAAATAAATGCAACTCTATTTTAGGCTCGATTGACAAACAGACAATTCAAAAATTTATCTAATGACTCCTTCGTTCTACTCTATAAATCTTCAGCCAGGTCAAAGTTTATAACCTCCTTGGTCACTTGGGGTCATAGAAAACATCATCAGGAGAGGGCTGGCTACAGAGACGGCTAAGGACTGCCCTGAAATGAAGTTCGAACAGTAATTGAGATTTCTCACCCTACCTACACTTAGATACAAGCGTCTAAAGAGAACGCCTCATTCTAGTTTACAACTTAACAAGAGATTAGGATCATTCTGCCTTCTGTCCACTACTGAAGAAGCCAAACGACGAACAAACTAGAGGGCATCCGTTTGAGTTGTCCAATCCGAGTTTTAAAACGAATCATGGAAAATTTAAATTCTCAAACATAGTTGTGGGTTTGAGTGCTGTGGTGATGTTTATTCGTTCAAGGATCGTTTCAATAGATATATGTTTGGTTAAGATATAATGTTAAGCCGGAGGTGTTTTTGACATTTTTTTTCATTTGTTTTAGCTGCTCACACGAATTAACTTGTATATGTAAACTTTGTACGCTCTCGTGTGTACATATGTACGTAAACTTATTTTCACATTTTTCATATACGTATGTGTGTGTGTACAATGTATTTGTATGTATGCATATGCGTGTATATATGTATATGGTATGGTATATGGTATATATCTGTATGAGTGTATATGCGTGACATTACTCTTTCAATTTGATGGGTAAAATTTGTTGGAGGCATTCGCACCTCATTATTTTCTGTTCATGATATGTTATGCTATAAAAACGATGATGATGATGATGGTGATGACGATGAAGAAGATGATAACGTTGATGATAGAGAATGAATGAAACCTTTTAGTTTCAGCTCGCTGGCCCAGCCATCTTACAAACTCAATCATTCGTTCGTCAAACTTGAAATCTGTAATCATTATTATCATCGTTATCATCATCGACATCACCATAGTCATCATCATCATCATCGTCATCATCATCATCGTCATCATCATCATCGTCACCGACCTTTCAATTGACCAATCAGGTTGTGCCGGATGATAGCCCTCCAATCATCATCCTCTCTACCCATTGGGCACCAGATTTCAGTGAAACGATTCCTCAAAGCTGGAGATAACTGATGATGATGATTGTGGTGATGGTGATTGTGACAATGATGATGGTGATGATGATAGCGTTAGTGATGATTACGACGATGATGATAAAAAGATGTTAGCTCAACCTCTTTCTTTCCGAAATCTCCGCCGGGATTCATCGTGGCAACCAATCGAAATCCTTCACTGGCAATAATCTCTTCCGATTGGTCGAAATCTCCGCAGGCTCCTCCTCTTTCGACCAGTAGGAGCTTGCGTTCAGGCTCTAAAACGCTATTGAGGCGTTCGATGACTGAATCGTCAGCCAATGAGATTTCGTCTATTAGGAATGTCGTGCCCAGTTTCATGGCCTGGACCAGAGGACCATCTGCCCACTCGAAAAGTTGTGCAGGGTTGTCTGGAGTCTTGAGTGGTGAAAGGGGTGGTGGAGGTCGTGGTGGGTGGTTCAATAATTTAAACATTTGTCTGGTTGCATCGATTGTATTGCAATTATGTGAATCGGTTATATCTTTCTTATCATCATCGTCCTCATAGTCATCGTCACAATCATCATCATCGTCATCATCACAACCACCACTAGCATCATCATCATCATCATGATCGATACTAACTCTATGCCGAACTGGCCTGAGGCCGCCCAAGAAGTCGCTGGCTTCCGTGTGCAGATGACAGTTTAGTGACAAGAGCTGGGAGCTGCGGACTTTCGATATCATCTGACACACCGTGGTCTTCCCGCAGCTAAAAATAGAAACACAGCGATGATAATGATGACAGTGATGACGACGATGATGATAGGTCACAACAAAGACAAAAAATTAATGACGTCACTGAACTGACCCGGTTTCTCCGACCAATAGGAGAGGCTCTTTAAACTTGATGCCGTACCACACCAAGGTCGCCATTCTCATCATCGTTTTCGTCATGACCACGTGCTCAAATCCAGGAATTCCCGTAGGTTTTTCCAGATTGTTTTTGCTTTCTATTTTTAGATCGGCGTTAGACGCGGCTGATGTTTTAATTTTATTCTGTTTTCTCATTTTCTTCTTCTCCAACCTTCTTCTCTTCCTCGCGTTTGTCGTTGATTGGATAAGAGCCTCGTAATCATCATCATCATCATCACCATTACCTACGAAATCATCATCATCATCACCATCAAACAACAATAATAACAATCATTATTCTTTACCAGAAGTTTCAAAATGGCGAAAATTTAATTAGTATCAACCGTTATTTTTAGTATTCTCAATGAGGGAATTCTCTGAACTCTGATTGGCTGGCAGTTGAAAGGGCAACGACCAATACAATTTCTCGATGCATATTTTACGCTTCAGGTGCTCTTCAAGGACCTGTATGATTTCCTCTTCTTCACTTTCCTGCCTGACTCTTCCAGCCAATAGCATGAAGCCTTCGAGAACGGATGAATGATTGAACGAACGAACGAACGAATGAACGAACGAATGATTAAATGGATAAATAAATGAAAGAATGAAACAGTAAATAATAGACTGAACGATAAAAAATAAATGAACCAACAGAAAAAAAGAAACAACGAACCATGATCGGCCAGCAGCTGGTCCCAATCCACTAACACACAACCACCACCACCACCACCATTATTGTTATTATTATTATTATTATTATTGTGATTTTCCAACTCCCATGTGGCCATTTTGTACCTTTCAACCCATCGAAAGAGCTCTCTGAGGGTTATGAAACCGTGCTTGCCCGCGAATAAGCCAGAGTTTCGTCTGCGCCTCTGTTTTGTGTGTGTGTGAGTTTGTGTGTGTGTGCGTGAGTGTGTGTGATTTTTGTGTACATTTATATAGCGCCCTTCAATCGAAACAGGATTGTCTTCTTCTCAGAGCGTTTCACAATTAGGCAATAAAAAAAAAGATAATATATTCAAGAGGAGGATCTATTTCACCGTAATCATAGGACACACACACACGTACACACGCAAACTCTCACACACACACACACACATATACACACACACATGTACACATACATATACACTCACACACACACGTACATATACACACACGTACACACACACACGCACGCACACACGAACCTGCAAATCCAACATAACATTGACAAGTTTTTTAGCCTGACTGAGAGAAAGCTTGCCTTTGCGGTTCAGTATGGCCTCCAGTTCATCTGTGGGAAGATCCGTGAGGTGTAACTCTATGAACCTATTCCGAAACGCTCTGGAGAGGACCTGGTCATGATGATGGTAGTGGTGATGATGGTAGTGGTGATTGTTGTGGTGATGATGGTGATGATGGTGGTGGTTGTGATGATGATGGTGGTGGTGGTTGTGATGATGATGATGACGATGATGATGAATAAAAAGTTGACGGTGAGAATGATGATGAAGTCGAAGTTGTTACAAATGTAAACAGCAAATTAAAAATCATCATCATAACTAAGACCATCATTACCATCACAATCACAATCATCACCATCACAATCCTCATCATCATCATCACCTTTCTCCCGCCATAAAATCCGGGCGGGTTTTGAGTGGCAAAAAGGATGAACCTCGGATGAGCTCTGATGTTCTCTTGGGTTTCAGGAATGAACAATTCTCTATTATCGTCCAACAGCTGATGATGATGATGATGATGATTATGACGGTGGTGGTGATGTTGGTTGTGATGTTGGTGATGATTATGATGATGATTGCATTCATGATATTTGATGCCTCATATGATATGCATGCATCTTCACCAAAAACATAACTATCATCATCACCACCATCACCACCAAATCATCATCATCATTCCATCATCGTCATCACAACCACATCATCATCATCACTACCATATCATCATAATCACTACCACATTATCATCATCATCATCCTCATCATTCCATCGTCATCATCATCACTACCACATCATCATCAAGACTAACACATCATCATCATCATTCCATCATCATCATCACCATACCCTATTAAGTGCTTCTAGAACATCGGAAGGTGCGAGATTTAATTCGTCCAGAATTATCCAATAGCCTTTTCGCATGGCTTCCACAAGCACTCCTTTGAATGAATGAATGAACGAATGAATGAATGAATAAACAGATGAAGGAATGAATGAATGCGTAAATCAACACATCATACACCAGCATTTTAAACCGATGGTATAGCAGACCAGGCAGTCACTGACTACCCAGCTCTGCACTCGAAACCAAGCTCTGCGACACACCACACACACACAAGACCACAACAACACACACTACAACACACACCACACACACACCTCACACCACAAACATACACCCCACACACACACACCTCAACACAACACACACCCCACACACACACACACCACACACACACACATACACACACACATACACACACCAACGCAACCAACCTTCCTTGAAGAAGAGTTTGCCATCAACTCCAACCGTATACATTCCCAGATATTCCTGAATGTCCGTATGTTCGTGGTTGTTGATCCGGAAGCATTTATTCCCAGTCAGACTGGCCAGATACCTAATCAGACTCGTCTTCCCAACTGAAGTCTCACCCTGGAGTAACACTGGAAGGTTCCTGATGATGATGGTGGTGGTGGTGGTGATGATGGTGGTGATGATGGTGGTGAAGATGATGGTGGTGGTGATGGTGATGACAAAATTCTCAACAAATATTGTTGTTATAATTTAATTTAAAGACGACAATGACAACATTGAAAAACCAGCAAAGAGTGCAACAACAGCATTAAAATCTTTATTACCACCACCATCATCATCACCATCATCATCATCACCATCATTATCATCACTACACTCTACAACAGCGACATCATTATCAAAACCTGGCGGCCACAATTCGCGCCAAATCCCTGAGGTTATTGAGTACAGTTGGCGTCATGATGTAGTCGTCGTCGACGTGTGGCTTGTCGTCGCCACGTATGATGGTGTAGCCTGGCGATCAATCAATCAATCAATCAATCAATCGATCGATCGATCAATTCAATCCAATTCAATTCAAAAAATCTTTTATTCAGTAAGATACATTACAAGGGAGACCCGAAGTTTTCACTTGTTGGGCCACCCTATCATGAACGAAAGGAAAACTTGATTTGATCGAAGTGACGAAACGAACTAAACGAATGATAAAAAAAACTCAAAAAACAGAAAATAGAATTGCATAAGGTAGTTAATATAAAATTGGGAAATTTAGCTCTTAAACAATAAATTAGACCTAAATTCTTGGTAATTTTTTTCGAAATATATTAAATATATTCAAGCCACGATAAATTACTCGAGATAATAACGCCGAGGAATTTAATTGAGTGAACCCTGTAAATGTCATTCAATAAAATCTTAACATCCAAGATTCCAGTACGAATCCTGACTCCAAACGAAATGGAATAAGTTTTACTGAAGTTAATCCTCAAATTATTTGATTGCGCACAATTGCAAACATCAATCAGTTCATCATTAAAAATAGAAACCAATGGAAATAATATTTGAGTGAAGTAATAACAGAGTAAAGTCGCCAGCGAGAAGAATGGATTTTAAAATTTTAGACGAGTTTAAACAAACTCCTAAATGAAAATATTCAAAAGTAAAGGACCAAGAATGGAGCCTTGGGGAGCACCAGTTATAATAGGAGAAGGAAGAGATCTAGAGTTGCTAATTTGAACATATTGATGCCTATCATTCAAGTAAGAAGCAAACCACTTGTAAGCAGTACCTCTAGCACCATATCTAAACAACTTGATGAAGAGAGTCAAAAGCATTAGAAAAATCGAGAAACACGCCAATGCAAATTTTTTCAGATTCCATAGCTTCAGATATAAAGTTAACTGCATCAGCAGCAGCAGCAAATTCAGTAGAGAGATTTAGAACGAAAGCCATATTAATAGTAACTTAAAGAGCTATTGGAGCTTAAGAATTTTGTTAGTCTTGAAAGAATAATTTTTTCGATAAGTTCAGGTAGACTAGATCTAATAGGAATAAGACGATGGTTGTTAATGCCGTGAGGATTGGCAGATTTGAGCAGAGGTATAACTTTAGAGATTTAGCATTGATCCGTCTCTGTGTCGTTCTTTTCAGTAATTACATAGTTATTGACTTCACTGGCTAAATGTGAACGCTCCATGTTGAAACCCATGCAAGATTTTAAAACATTCCAATCACATCCACCATTCCTTTTGTGGTTTTTTTTTAAATAAATTATGATAATGCAGATTTTGAGAAACACGGCATAGTTTTACGATCAAATTTTTATATTTCACATATTATCAACTGGACCTAGACTTTGAAAATTTTTGTTATAACAAATTTTTATTTTTAGATGAGATGATGATAATGATGCCAAAAAACAAGGATGACGGTGATGATAATGATTACGATGATGAAGATGAAGTGAAATGATAGAGATAAGAATGGACTAAAATTAACCTTGGCACATAACAAAATGACCGTCCTTATCATCCTGACCAATCAGAGAAGGGGATGGCTTGGTATGCTCTGTGATTGGCGGCTTGTATATGTACTTTTTGATCAGGTCGATGACGATTGGATAAGATTTTCTGTCCAGCTGAGTCAAGAAACTCAGACAGAAGGACTGAATGAACGACGTTAATTTTTATTTTTTATTAATTCATTCATTCATTCATTTATTCATTCATTCGTCCATTCATTCATTCATTTATTCATTCATTCGTCCATTCATTCATTCATTTATTCATTCATTCGTCCATTCATTCATTCATTTATTCATTCATTCATTTATTCATTCATTCGTCCATTCATTCATTCATTTATTCATTCATTCGTCCATTCATTCATTCATTTATTCATTCGTCCATTCATTCGTCCATTCATTCATTCATTTATTCATTCATTCGTCCATTCATTCATTCGTCCATTCATTCATTCATTCATTCGTCCATTCATTCATTCATTTATTCATTCATTCGTCCATTCATTCATTCGTCCATTCATTCATTCATTCATTCGTCCATTCATTCATTCATTCATTCATTTGATCATCCAATCATCAATTCATTCATTCTTCCATTCGTTCGTTCCTTAAAAAAAATGGACCAATCACCTCATAGATAGATTTCATTTTCCCGCCAAAGTCAATTTTTCCCGCCAACCTGAGAGCCCGGCACAGGGTTCTCATGCTGTTGTAATAATAATAATAATAATAATAATAATAATAATAATAATAATAATAATAATAATAATAATAATAATAACAATAATAATATAATAATAATAATGATGATGATAATGATAATAACAACAATAATAATAACAATAATATAATAATAATATATGATAATAATAACAACTTTACCTAAAATATGGCTTATTGCCGACACCATCAGTCAGCTGCACTCTCGCCCTCCTCCTTATCTCCCCGTAAAACTTCACTATCCCTTCCATTACGGATAGACTGACGGAGCCCTGTAGGTATTCATTCACCAGGATGGTGAGATCGCGAGGACTGGTGAGTTCATCCACGTAGAATTCCGTGAACCTGGTGATGATGATGGTGGTGGTGATGATGATGATGGTGATGGTGGTGATCACCACATCATCATCACAACAACATCATCATCATCACAACAACAACATCATCATCACAACATCATCATCATCACAACAACAACATCATCATCACAACAACAACATCATCACAACAACAACATCATCATCACAACAACAACATCATCATCATCATCACCTCAACAACATCATCATCATAACCACCTGTTCCGGATGCCAACAGAAAGTTCCTTCTTACCCACATCAACAGCAGGATTCATGCAGGCAAAGATACGAAAATCCGCATGCCGTACTATCGGTTCTATGTCCCTGGTGATGATGATGATGACGACGACGACGGTGATGATGATGATGATTATTATTATTAAAGTTGTGATTGATAAAGATCGTGGCTGTGATATCGCCGGTGATGATAATGATGCTGATGAAGACGTGAGGACGATCCACAGTCAAATATTTTAATGTTTCGAAGTTGTAGCAGCAGCAGTGAATCCAGTACACTAGGGTACCTTAGTTCAGGGGGAGGGCTAACCCTGACCCTGCCATCAACATCATTAACATAACCACCCTAAAAAATCCCCCCTAAAAAAGAACAGACCCGCGGTCGGTGAGGACAACTGATCCAGACTTGCTGTCTAGCAGCCCACCCAGGCACTCCAATGTCTCGTGTGTCGCCAGGTTTATCTCATCTAACAACACCCACTCGCCTTTCAAGATGGCCTCCACCAAAGTTCCCTGACGATTGTGGTAGTGTGAAGGTGGTGGTGATGATGTGATGATGATGATGTGGTGGTGATGATGATGATGTGATGGTGATGATGGTGGTGATGATGTGATGATGATGATGGTGGTGATGATTAAAATGATATAAATCCACCCGCTAATTTGAGAACTCAAATTTCAAAATTTCCAAAAACCTGCACAAATGAGAAGGCGGGGGCGTTGTCGACCTTTTGGATCAAGATCGCCAATTGGTCAAACCTCTCTTGGATTTTCAGCCAATCAGAACGCAGCTTGCACTGGGCTGGGGATGGACGGTGGTGAAAAAATTATAAAATCATAATTATATCGTTATAATATTATCATAATTATCATCGTCGTCCTTCTAATCATTATCAGCACCGTCATCATCATCATCCCCATCGTCATCATCATCATCATCCAACGTTTGTTAAGGGCAGCTATCAAGGGCTTCTTCGTCAATTCCAGTACCACATTCCAGTTCCTTTTTTTAAAATAATCCTGGATGGATGAATGAATGAATGAATGAATGAATGAATGAATGAATGAGTGAATGAATGAATGAATGAATGAATGAGTGAGTGAATGAATGAATGAGTGAATGAGTGAATGAATGAGTGAATGAATGAATGAATGAGTGAATTAGTGAATGAATGAATGAATGAGTGAATGAATGAATGAATGGAATGATGGAATGAATGAATGAATGAGTGAATGAATAAGTGAATGAATGAATGAATGAATGAATGAGTGAATGAATGAATGGATGAATGAATGAAACCATCTCTATCGACAGACCATTAGCTTACTAATCAATTCAAATAAATGTTAATTAATTAACATCATTCTACTAAAATAAAAACTACCAAATCATTCACTGTGAATTAAGTCAACCAATCAATCAACCAACCAATTAATCAACTATCCAACCAATCAACCATCCAACCAGCCAACCAACCAACGAACCATTCAACCAACCTAACCATCAACCAACCAAACCATCAACCATTCGACCAACCATCCAACCAACCATCCAACCAACCATCCAATCAACCAACCAACCAACCATTCAATCAACCAACCATTCAACCAACCAACCATCCAACCAATCAACCAGCCATTCAATCAACCAACCATCCAACCAACCAACCATCCATCCATCCAACCAACCAACCTGTACATGTGCAATGAACTGTGTATTTTCTTCTTCCTTGTACGTGCCAAGAAATACCGCCATAAACTGATCAACATAGGCCTTCATTGTAACTTTCAAGTCTACCGGCTTGTATCTGTCGGAATTTTTTAAAATGTTTTCACCCATTAGATTATAATTACCGTTTTATTTATTTATTTTTGAGTGAATTATGTACAAATGAATTGTTTATTTGTTTATTTATTCGTTCGTTCGTTCGTTCGTTCTTTCGTTCAATTGTCTAATAAAACATCCACTCATGTACTTAATTATAGAATTACTCATTCTTTCGTTCACTTTTCATTCATTCATTCATTAGTTCGTTCGTTCGTTCGTTCGTTCGTTCTAACCCTCCTAGCAAATCAGAGCTATCACTTTGCTGGTTCATGTTTATAACGTTCAACTTCACTCCTGATAATGATGGTGAAAATGAAGGTGGTGTAGATAATGATGGCAACGATGATGACGACAGGCAAAATGTTCAATCAACTAACTTATCAATCAAACCAACCAATCAACCAACTTATCAATCAAACCAACCAATCAATCAACTGATCAATCTATCAAACCAACCAATCAGCCAATCAATCAACTAACTCAAATTCTCAGCCAAAAACTGTACAACCGATGTTTTCCCTGTTCCAGTCTCGCCGACCAATAGGATGGCCTCATTATTTAGGACACACCCACAAATGCTCTCCAAGAGGCATGCAGCTTGTCTTGTGAAAGCGAAACCTCGAATCTCCGATCTAAAAATAGAAATAAAACAACAACATCAACAACAACATCAACAATAATATAAAAATGAATTCAATATAAAGAATAGTTCAAGGGTGGGCGAACTTTTTGCTGTGAGGGCCGCATTGGGATCTATTTTACCTTTAAAGGGCCGCATATGTACTTAAATAGCAAATATTTTCGACCCGGGGGGGAATTTTTTTAACATTTGTGGCCCCTTTTTTCTGGTCAAAATATGTCTGGCTGAAGACCTTTTTTTGGCGAACAAGGCCTCGCGGGCCGCTTAGCTTTGCGGGCCGTAGGGTGTCATAAAAATGTTAAAAATAACCGACCAATAAGAGAAGAAGAGTTATAAATAGCCCCAAATCTAAAAATAACTGACCTATCAGAGAAGAGCTTGACCCTTGGTGACCTCGACAATTCAAACCGACCTACTTTCAGTATATTTTCTGCCAACACTATCTCTGGCATGTATCTTAGGCAGCGATGTTCAGCCTGTGTTGATGATGATGATGATGGTGGAAGTAGTGATGATAATGATGGTGATGGTAGTAGTGATGATGATGATAGTAGTAGTGATGATGATGATGATAGTGATGATGATGGCGACGAAGAAGATAATTAAACAATCAATCAACAATCTGTATTAAAAAACCAACCAACCAACCAATCAACCAACCAACCAATCAATCAACCAACCAATCAATCAACCAACCAGCCAACCAACCAATCAAACCTCAAACTCGGGAATTCCCAAATTCCCAGCGATATTTTTAGCAGCTGGGACTCTGTCGACTTTCTCGGATTTGGAATTTGCGAAGCAATCAAGCGCTTCACAAAACGCAACGTCATTGGTCAATTGATTATTATTATTATTATTATTATTATTATTATTATTATTATTATTAATATTGTTGTTGTTGCTATTTTTGGGAGAGGCCATTCGGTAGCACCATTTCAACATATCCCTAGGTGAGTGAGAGTGAATAAATGAATGAATGTACGAATGAATGAATGAGCGGATGAATGAATGAGTAAACAAATGTATGAATTAATAAATAAACGAACAAATAAATGAGTGAACTAATGAATGAATATATTAAAAATCATAACGAATAACCACAACCAACAAACTGTCTCATTCATTCAACCATTCATTCACTCATACATTCTTTCATTCACTAATTCACCCACCCATCCATCCATTCATCCATCCATCCACCCACCCATCAAATTCAATAACCTCATAGTTAACGGTCTACCCCTATTTACATAAAATATGGGCAAATCATCATCAGCACCATCTATATTAATATTAGTAGTAGTAGTAGTAGTAGTAGTAGAAGTGGCAGCCGTAGCAGCAGTAGTAGTAGTGTTGTTGTTGATGTTGTTAAACACTTCAATGATTCTTTTGCAGCAGTTTTTAATGCTGGGAAACATTTCCTCCAAGACCTTAATGAATGAATTAATGAATGAATTAATTAATGAATGAATGAATGAATTAATTAATTAATTAAATAAATAAAAACGGAACGAACGGACAAATGAATAGCTGAACGATTGAATGAAAGACAGAGAGAGAAAGAGAGAGAGAAAGAGAGAGAGAGAATAAAACACAGAAATTGTAACCATTCTTAATTCTTCATCATTAAGTGGCATGATTGACAGCCTGAAAAAATGTTTACTGATGACGTCAAAGTGGGAGGAGCCAGAATGCAGTTTCGACCAATGGGCGCCCGTCTCTATGAGGCTTTTTTTAGAAAATGAAATTTTCATTTATTTAAATGCAAATAATTGTTATTAGAAAACTTTAAAAAAATGATTGGATTAATTGATTGAGTGAATGAATGATTGGATTGGTTGGTTGATTGACTTATTGAAAATGACTGAGATAATGTTTAATAAATTAAGTGTTTTACATTTAAAAAAAATAAGTTAATTAATTAATCATCAAATTAATAACTTGGAAAGTTTAAAATCAAACCTAGATGTGGCAAAAACCCTGAAGTTATTTTTAGCAACAACTTTGGAATTTCCCAAACCAGGAACCAATAGCGATCGAGTTTCCAATAAGGGCCCTAGGGCAGATAGAACATCAGGATTTGATTGGTCAATGTCTTCTAGCAGCAGCCAATCACCATCAAGCATGGCTTGTAGGATTGCACCATTGGTCCAATAAAATCGTCCGGGGGTTTCTGAGCAACAGTAATTTCCTAACATCGACTACAGTGAAAAAATTATTTGGTTTTTTTCAATTAAATAAAATAAATTAATAAATTGATCAATTATATAAATATTTACTTATTTATCCATTTATGCATTCATTCATCTTCCTATTCATTCATTCTTACAATTAAGCAAGTATACATTCAATCGATCAATCAACCAATCAGAACCTTGCTATCGACTTGATCACCCAGCTGAACCCTAACGAGCTTATTCCTTGTCTGATTGGCTAAAAATTTGACCAATCCCGTCTTTCCACAGCCAGATGGGCCCTCCAATAAGACTGCAGAGCCATTATTAATGGCTACAGATATGTATTCAAGGTTTTTGGTGACAGACGGAACGAGGATGAATGGATGGTCAGTTCCTTGTGATGGCTGGAATATCCAAGAAATGAAAAAAAACTAATTTATGAAATAATTAACAATATAAAAATAATATTTTAATTAATTCTACCTAAAACTAATTCATTTATTTATTTATATTAATTAAAATAACCTTATTTGATTTGTTGATTGAGAGTTTGGCTTGACCAAATTTTATGAAATCATCACCATCATCACTATCAACCATGATCATCATCTCTTCATCATTGCTATCATCATCATTATTTTTCTTCATATTATATTTATTATAGAAAGTAAATTTATAATTTATCAGTCATCTGAAAGAAATAAAAGATATGATTATTATAAGTGATTAATGTTTTATTCATGATTAGTTGATCGATTGGTTGGATCAGTCAGCTGATTGACAGCTGAGTGATTTACCATTATAATTTAATTTATTTAATTAATAAAATTAATCAATTAATTATTAAATAATTAATTATTAATATTAATGACATATTTATATTTGTATTAATTAATAAAATTAACAAAATTAACCCCACCTAAAATAAATCACAGAGGCAAGCTAAATAAAACAGCATGTACGATGAGCGATATTACAATGTAAACAACCAAAGAACCGAAAACACGAAAACAATAACTGGAAAAAAAAATTTATTTACGATGGTGTATGCATGCATGTATGCATGTATACATAACTGGAATTAATATAACGGCCTTTGCTCACTTTTTACGGTCGAACAAGGAGCTTACTTTCGTAGGGGAGCTGGAGGGTAATTTGTTATCGTTCGAGTCAAGGGTCGGGCTATTTGACATGCTTGGATTAATGGCTAACGAAATTTGCATGGATTTTAACGAGCAAGCTATATGAAATATTTACTTGACTTAATATGCTTAAGACATTGTAGTAATTCTATTTAATTTTATTAAATAAAATTATGAATTTATTAAAAAAAAATTAATATTATTTAGTTATTGTTGTTAATTTAAATATGAAAATTGCTTTTGGTCTGGTGAAATCGTGAAATCCGGTGTTTACTCATGAAATAAACAATATATTCATTTCACAATTATTTTTGTCAATATAAATAAAGAAATTGCTTTTGTCTGGTGAAATACAGTGGCCAAGTAAAGCCGTATGTTGGCTTAATCGAATTTTTTTTTATATATATACAATACTATCAACCAACCATCCAACCAATCAATCAACTAACCATTCATTCAATCAACTAATCAACCAACCAATCGACCAATCAATGAACCATATTTGAAAAATATTTACAAGGCTTGTTCAAACTCGAACAAACACTTTTCTGTACCGATCTACAAACAATTTTGAGATTTTAGTAAAGAAAGAAAAACACAATAGTTGCTTTTATTAAATCAAGAAATATCTAAGAATTATATAACCAAATTAAAAAAAACTAAAAACCAGTCAACATTTAATAAATAAATAGACATTATTAAAAAGATTGTTCAAAAAGGTAAAATTTAAGGCGACGACGAGAATAAAATGTAGTTTGTTTTGTTGGTTTGAGATTGTGAAGCGAAAACAAACACATCACAAAAAACTAGTAAGAAGTTGCAAGAATAGTCGTCAGTCACCTACCTACAATTAAATTACTCTCAGGGCCCTAGCTTACTTATAAACATTGACTCAACTCACTTACCTAAAAATTTGTATTTCTCGTTTTAGATGTTTCAGGTATTTTATTTTACATATTTTAGCGTTTTTATTTTACATGAAACTTTAACTAATGTTAAGCCCTAGCCTACCTACGATTGTTCAACTCATCTCAGTCCCTAACTTACCTATAAATTAAATTAAGTCCGATAAAGAAAATAGATATTTAAAGAGAAACATAACAACGACACCGAATGAATGGATGTTGTGTATGTGTGTGTTGTATTGATGTGTGTGTGTGTGTGTAAACGTGTACTCTCCAGTAACTTCTTCACTCACAACGGACGAACCTCCATTGCACCGACCATCATCTGACACGCATCGATGGAATGAATTTGACCGGATACTGAAAAACACTACATTGAAAAAAAAATTAATTCATTAAAATAAAAAACAAGCCATTGGAAAAAATAGGCAACTTATCTTACTGATTTCAACTCAATGGTACGATGGGACAAAACAAATTTTCCTTTAATATTATCTTCGAATTTTCATCTGAACGATCATCATGAGACCACCATCTGAAACGTGCTGACGCCCACCACTGCCCACCTCTCATCATTCTGTAGACAAGTTTTTTTTTAATTAGCGTAGTAGTAAATCAAGGAACAAATGAACGAACAAATGGTTAGTTAAATGATTGAACGATTGGTTGAATAAATGAATTAATTAATTAATTAATCAATCAATGATTTAATGAATGAATAGAATGAATCAATTAATGGAGGAATAATTTGAAAGATAGTGATAAAATGGATTATTGAATGAGAAAAATAAAAAAAAGAAACTAAACCATAATTCAAAAACCGTCGTTGTTGTTTTCTTCGAATTGTCATCTGAACGATCATCATGAGAACACCATCTGAAACGTGCTGACGCCCACCACTGCCCACCTCTCATCATTCTGTAGACAAGTTTTTTTATTAGCGTATTAGTAAATCAAGGAACAAAGGAACGAACGAATAAATGATTAACTGAATGATTAAATAATTAGTTAAAAGAATGAATAGAATGAATTAACGTCAATTAATGGAAGAATAATTTGAAAGATTGAGTGAAAAAATGAATGAATGAGAAAAATAAAAAAAAGAAACTAAACCTTACTTCAAAAACCGTCGTTACTGTACTCCATTGCACCGACCACCACATTCAGGTCGGCACACAAGATTTCATCCGAACTTTTGAATGTCAGTCGAACAGCCAACGAGCTGATTCTTCCTACACCACCATCACGAGACCACCATTTGAAACGTGCTGACTCCCACCACTGCCCATCTCTCATCAATCTGTAGACAAATTTTTTTATTAGCGTAGTAGTAAATGAATGTTAGAATCTTAGAAGAAAATATTATAAAATAAAAATAACGGCAAATAAATAATATCTTAAAATAATAAAGAGAGTAAAATTTAAAAAAACTTACCGTCGTCCATTCGACAAAGGCAGAATGTTAAATGCGGTCCGGTTCCTGCGTTGTCCTCCAAAAATGGTGCCAGTCCTCCTCGAGATTGTTGTTGAAACACAGCCCGTGTTGATGGAGAAAGATAAAGAGAAGATTCTTATCAGAAAGCTTAGCGGTGCCTGCATCTCAAATTGCTTAATAAAAATAATCCTATCTACCTATTCAATTACCTTAACTAATCAACATTAAATTGCTAATGGTACGATAGTCGAAAGGTCCCCTTCATTCTCCCTCCTTGCACAGAGGTTCACCGACAGCCAGGGCACCGGATAGTAAACCATTGCCGTGCGGATAGTAGACTATTGCCGTGCGGATAGTAAACCATTTGCCGTCCGGAAGCCGTGCGGGTAGTAGACTATGGCCATGCCGCATAGTAAATCATTACCGTGCAGATAGTAAACCATTGCCGTCCGGATAGTAAACCATTGCCGGTACACCACTGACCACCAAGGCTTACCTCTGACAACGGACTTTGAAATTCAGGGTCTATCGGCTATCGTACCCTCAACTTACCTATTCATTACAATTAAGCCCTAGCTTACCTAAAAATTACAAAACTCAAGAGCCCAATTCATTGGCCAATCGGCACCCACCCCACCACCTACGTAATGCCTTGGGCTCCAACTTAGTAATAATAATATAAAACTTAAACCCTAAATCTATTAATGAGTATGTGTTACAACGTAGCCTTAACTTACCTATTCATTACATTATGGTCCTAGCTTACCTAAAATTACAAAACTCAAGAGCCCAATTCATTGGCCTTTCGGCACCCACCCCACCACCTACGTAATGCCTTGGGCTCCAACATAATAATAATATAAAACTTAATAATTAACCTACCTATCGATACACTTACAGCGTTTTAATTTACATTACAAGATTGCTCCTAGAATTACATTATTGCCCTTAACTACCTATGAAATTAAATTACTCTCAACCTTAGTAATAATAAATTAGAATGTGTAATGAAAATAAAATTACTCTCAAATACTAACATATGTGTTTATGTATGTACTTGTGTGTGTGTGTGTGTGTGTAATACGCTGATGCGTGTAATGTGGGTGCAAGAAAAAATAAAAGCGATAAACTTACGCGCCTACCTATTCAGCTACATTAGTGTTGGATGCTTCCTATCCATCCTACCTACAGTTAAAATTATGCCTATCTAACTTACCTATATAGCTACTTAATGTAATTGTGTGTGTGTGCGTGTGAGCATTCTTACTTAATGTTAAATTACAGAGAAAAACAGAAAAAAAAGAATAAAACGTATCCCAGCCAAACGTGTATTCTTTGCCACTGAATGAATGAACGTAGCCTGACATCTTCCAAGATGAACTCCTCTTGAAGCTTCAACCTGAATGAAATGAATAAAATGAAAAAATTAAATGAAAATAGACAAACGAGCCGCGGTGAAACCCGCCAGCAGGAAAAGCCAGCCAACTGGCAAAAAGAGGAACCGCAAAGAAACCTTAAAACGAACCCCAGCCAGGCGTGCATTCTTTGCACTGAATGAACGAACGTAGCGTGACATCACAACCATTCGGATCCTCCACGATGAACTCCTCTGGAAGTTTCAACCTAAATGAATGAACCTGATTGAACCTAAATAAATGGAAAATCTTATTTATTTAATTAAAATGAAAATAGAGTAACGCAAAAAAGCCGACCGGTCGGCAAAGAAAGAACCTCAAAGAAAGGTATCTATATAGGATTTATGCTCTATATAACTCTATATAACTCTATATAACTCTATATAACTCTATATAACTCTATATAACTCTATATAACTCTATATAACTCTATATAACTCTATATAACTCTATATAACTCTATATAACTCTATATAACTCTATATAACTCTATATAACTCTATATAACTCTATATAACTCTATATAACTCTATATAACTCTATATAACTCTATATAACTCTATATAACTCTATATAACTCTATATAACTCTATATAACTCTATATAACTCTATATAACTCTATATAACTCTATATAACCATGCATACTACCACATTCAATCAATAAAAAATCCCAAAAAAACCAGGAACCACCGCGTACCTGTTGAATGTATGTTGTGAAACAAAACAAAAAAATCACAGAACATAAAACACACCACCAAGTAGAGTAAAAGAATAGAAGTCCCTAACCTACCTATGTAACTAAAAGTACCTTATGCCCTAGCCTACCTATATAATAAATTAATTTTTAATCTCACCTACCTATGTTTCATTAACTTAACTCAAGACTCATGAAGAAAGAGAAAAAAGAGTAAAACAGAACATAAAATACTACCACACAAACAAACATGATATATGTATGTATGTATGTATGAGCAACCGCTAAAGAACCCACCTAAAATATAAAAAAATACAACATACAAACACACAAACTACAGACATGCAAACTCTATATAACTCTATATAATAAAATAAATATAAATAAAAAATTATAAAAATAAAATAAATGAGATCAGACAGACTGCTCTAAGCGAGGCAGAATGCCTGATCTGATTTCCATGTTGTCTCAGCTCCTATTTATACTCGTTTCAACCATATATTTTCATCATTCCAATCATTCACATCAGTAAAAAAGCTTATTTAATGTAGGCACTAGACTATTAAGCAGTCTTAAACACAATGCTAACCGTACTAAATTGACGTCATCGAACGA
Source organism: Helobdella robusta (assembly GCF_000326865.2). Lineage (NCBI taxonomy): Eukaryota > Metazoa > Annelida > Clitellata > Rhynchobdellida > Glossiphoniidae > Helobdella > Helobdella robusta. The sequence goes on along the minus strand of NW_008704623.1, from coordinate 1,407,540 downwards.
ACGCCTTCGAAAATTTCTGATTGGCTGGTTGAATCTGCTGTATTGGTTTTTATATAAACATATAATTTTATTAATTATTTGTATACATGAATTCTAGTCACTTGATATATATATATATATATATAATATAAATTCATTATAAAAGCAACAGTAGTCAGTACTATATATGTACGCCGTAGTTCAAATTTTTCGGGGAGAATTCAAAATAGTTTGAGACCACACCTAGCTTAACATCCGATCCCAAGCCGAGCCAAGCCAAGCTGAGCCGATATGCGTAGATTTATAAAATGCTTTTATATTAAAATTTTGCTCGCTTCATATACGAATTAACCAATATAACAAATTCTCCATCCTATTTTAAAAATTTTCTTTGATGCTTTTTAATCAGTCAGATCACATACATCATCACAGATATCGCGCTTATATCAAATTGAAATTTTTTTTTAAATTGTTGATAAAAGTAACTAATATATATATATATATATATATATATATATATATATATATATATATATATATATATATATATATAGTAAAAAGTTTAAATTTTTCCGAGAGAATTCAAAATAATCTGAGCCATAACACAATTGTATAATTTGAATGTGTAAATACAACATTATAAAAGTATTATAACTAGGTATATATATATCTTTCTATCTATTTCTTTATTTAGTGTGGCCTGCGTATGATATTTGGTCAAATTTATTTTATAGGAATTGAATATAACCTTCCTACCGGCTGATTAACTACCATGCAGTAAAATAACTACTGTTAACATGACGTCATTTCCTCCAACGATTTTGCAACGATATACCCATCCTATTTTACAAATTTATTTGATGTTTTTTAATTAGTCAGGTCACAATCATCATCATCGATATCGCAATGAATCAAATAGAGAGTATTTTAAATTTTTGAAAAAGTATCTTTATTCTTTTTATGATACTACTTTGTTCAATAAAATACTGTTTGATGCATATAACTAGAATATATATAACGGCCTTCGCTCACTTTCAACGGTCGAACAAGGAGCTTACTTTCGGAGGAGAGTTGGAGAGTGATTTTTTTATCGTTCGAGTCAAAAGCAAGGAGAGGCCTATTCACCAATATACAACACTTTCTTATGGGTTGAAGCAGTGATGCGCAAAGAACCTCAATTTTTCAATTTTTAATTATTTTCGGTAATGTCGATTTTATTTTTTTTAATTTATACCAAATAAAAGTAATTAATTACCACACTGAATAATAATTTAAAAAAATTAAATTTAAAACCTTTTAAAACCTTTTAAATAAAAGCAATATTCCGAAATAAATATACGATCGTTAATTTTGACTAGAACGATAAAAAATCACCCTCCAACTCCCCTACGGAAGTAAGCTCCTTGTTAGACTGTTAAAAGTGAGCGAAGGCCGTTATATTTACTCTAGTTACATGGTCACAGTCGTGACCAACATATTAGCACTACTTGATCTCAATTCATAGTCACTCAACACCTCCTTTGTTTGCAAACATATATCGGCCAAATATTTGGGTGCCAAATTCTTCAGACATCTAAAAACCATAACAGCAATTTTAAAAATAATTCTCTTATGAATAGGCAGCCAGTGAAGGCTGTTTAAAACTGGCGTAATATGGTCACACCAGCGACTGCCGGTAACAATCCTGGCCGACCTATTTTGAACTGATTGTAGCATGGCTATTTCCTTTTTAGAAACACCATACAAAAGACTATTACAGTAGTCTCAAGATGTGAATGAATGAAAGCGTGCATAAGAGGGCAAAAAATTTTCTTAGTTAAACACTTTTTAAATAGCCTAAGACGACGAAAGTGAAACATACACATGGCAGACTCTTTTTTCACGTCATCACACATATTCAAATTGGTGTCGATAGTAAATCCAAGGAAAGTTGAATTCTTACAAAAATCAATCACAGTGTCATCAATTTCAACTGAATTCAAGTCAGTCTGTGACAGTCTTTGCCACGTACCACAACGGGGAGTGGGTTTGTCTTGGACTCATTCATTCGAAGGCCACTTTGGTCCACCCAAACATCAACCTTGGAGAGACAGTTAACAAGCTTTTCTTTTAAACCAACAACAAAACTATGATGATGATGATGGTGGTGGTGGTGGTGGTGATGATGATTAGGATGACGATGGCGTAGGAGAAGAAGAAGAAGAGGATGAGTTGGATGATGACGTTGATTATGACGTAATAAAATCTATTTATAGCAGTTCGTTACGTGTGGATTGCTTTTATTTTATACGCCATTGTCTCGAACACTTGCATGGAAGTGATGATGATGACGATGAAGACGATGATGATGATAATGGTGACGATGATGATGATGATAATGGTGACGACGATGACGATGATGATGAGAAAAGATGTTAATACA
>NW_008704623.1:1385329-1397829 GCF_000326865.2 Helobdella robusta | reverse complement strand
GGTGGTGGTGTTTGTGGCGATGTTGGCGTCGACTACGCGTCTGTGAATTATTGGCCTTATTATTATCCACATCACAAGTATGAGAACAGCTATTTCAGCAACAGCACCACCAACAGCCACGGCAATGTTGTCGTCAGCAGCGACCTCAGCAGCCACAACAATAACCATAACTCACAGCATTTTTTGCCACACCATGAAAATTATTTCAACGATTCCAACGTAAATTTTCATAAAAATGCTGTTGAAAATCACCAAAATGATGGAGGAGAAGAAGAAGTGGTTGACGACAGCTGGTGCAGTACGTACAGCTACAACAACCACTTCACATCGCAGCCACCAACAACATCGTCGTCGTCAACAAAAATAATCAACCCAACGATGTTAAGCACATCTTCCATGCATTTAAACAACATCACAGACGAACTGTCACAAAAAAATATTGTAGATAAGCCCGAATATTGCCACGGTTTCAATTTCCCTCAAACTTTCACACCATCAAGTTTCAGCAGCCAACATTACGACAGCAACTCATATGCAAGTTTCAACACAACCAGATTATTCACCGGGCACCAAAATAACCTTGATCAAATTGCTGAAAACAACTTCAACAACATCCCAACACTTCATTTTTCACCACAACAGCAGAATGAGAACTCCATCAAATCCTCACCAGTTACGACAAATTTTGACAGCAAACACTCAAAATTATCACCCAGTGAAGATTGCATAACGGCATACCCTACTACCGACACCAACAACACGAGTTTTTCAACAAATTTCAAATTTTTCAACAACGTTGATCAAAACCTTTCAACAAACATCCTAGATTTCAACAAAAACGAAAAACCGACTGCAGATTTTTTACTTTCGAACTGTTGTAAACCGATTTTTCAACCAAGCCAGCAACACCAACATCTTAATTTTTACAATTTTCAACAAAATTTTCAAAAATATTCCGGTATATTTCAACAAAATAGCTTTTCAGCGTACAAAGATATCAATATTTTCAACAACAACATTAACAACAGCGTCAACAACAATATGAACAACAACAACAACAACGACAATAAAAATCGTGTTGATGAGAATGATCAGGCTATATTGGACAATAACGATTCCAGATCTGATTCTATTTACAGTGATGAGAGTTGCTCTACAGCCGAAAATGACGTCAACAACATCAGCAGCAGCAACAAAAACATCAACAACATCACAACAAAAACATCAACAACAACAACAACATCAACATCAGCAACAACAACAACATCGTGACAAATCGAATCAATCAGAGCTTTGAATACAATGACGACAATAGCGTTGATAGCTGCGAAAACAACAACAACAACAACATCAACAATAATAATAATAATAATAACATCATCAACAGCAACAACATCAACAATAAGATTAACAAAAGTATCATGAACAACAACAACAACAGCAACGCAATATTTTCGTCGCATTCTAATATAAGTTGTAAATGAATTTTTAAGACGAACGAACAGAATTAAATTAATTATCAATGTGTAAACAAACACACACATTCACACAAACACACGCAAACACACATACAAATACATACTTTTGTATGATGCATACAAACATGCACGTGTATATATATACAGACTTATATCAACAAATATATACAACAAATACCTGCATACATTCTATCGCAGTGCTTCCCGACAATTTTCAAGTTGTTACCCCAAATTAATTCTTTCGAGAAGTTGGCGACCCGATTTGATTTAGTCAAAAAAAAACAACAACAAAGGTATTAAAAATTTATTTAGAAACTAAATTGAAAATAGTGTTTAAATTTTTATTTTATTGCAAATTGTTAAAAATTAATGCGACGATTTTGTGCATGCAAGTTTTTAATTATGTCTTGAATTTTCGGCTGAGAGTCCGTTAAAGCCATATGCACATCATCTTCCACATTCAATTTATTTCTAGCCTTCGTGTTTTCATTTGTAGTAGAGTTGAAAATCCACTTTCACTGAGATACGTTGAAGGGAAAGGCACTAATATTTCAAGGGAAAACACGCTAACGTTACGATGGGAATGTTGCTTCGTACACCAGAAGTCACCCGACGATGTTTCTTTGAAAATATCGCTAACTGTGCAATCATTTCTGAATTCTGAAAACTCGTCTTGAAGTTCACCAAAAACATTAGCAATGTTTATAGAGGAATGGAATGGATCATCTTTTCGCACTGCAGCATCTTTTTCACTCAACTCTGGAAAATAATGTCGGAGGTCTGTTTCCAAAGATTGGAAATGATCTTTAATTGCAATTTTTAAAACGTTTACAATTACCTCTTCCGATTCTTCAATCATGTTCAAGTGCTCAAACATGGCATAGTTTCCATCCAGCATTGCTCTACGTTGCTAGTTTGGAAGATTGGAACAAAAAGCATGAAGAGCGTCTCTAAAAAGAAATGAATTCATATCTCTGCTTTGAAATTTTTAATTTAATTTGTTCAAGTGGGCAAATAGGTCGGACAGGTATGCTACTTGTTGAATTCAAGGTTTGTCTTCAGAATACGTGCTTAAAATGAGTTCTTCTTACACTTGTAGGAATGTTTTAAGTTCTCTTCTTAACTCACAAACACGTCCAATGACATTCCCTTTTGATAAACGACGTACCGCCGTGTAATAAAAAAGATTTTCATGATCAGAATTCATATCCTTACAAAATTCTTTGAATAGGGAGTGCTGAGGGCACTTGATTTTTTGTAGTTAACAGTTTTAATCAGTGAATTCAAAACCTTCTTTAATTACATTGGTAAGGTTTTTGTGGCGATGAAACACGCAGTATATTCTTTTTTTTTTGAAAATCTGATTTTCCTAAATTTCAAAATTAACCGCGTCCCCTCAATAAACCCTTCACCGGTTGGGAATCACTGCTCTATACACACATACACACATACAAAAAGATACACATACACTCACTCACACACACACACACACACACACACATATATATATATATATATATATATATATACGCTCATACGTGCAAGCACACACACATACGGACTAATGTATACACAAAAACCTATATATACGCATGTATTTCCAAAGACAGACACGCACACAAACAAACATGTGTGCGTGATCGGAATGTAGCCCCCCACGGAGTTCAAGATGGCGGCGGTGGCCATCTTGAAAAGGAGAAAGAGGAAGAAGAAGAGGAAAAGAATTGAAAAAGAAAAGGTCTTTTGTTCTGAAACGCTCTATCTTACGTAACACGCACGCATTCTAACTAGCGAATGTATGTATGTATGTATGTGTGTGTGAGTGTGTGTATGTATGTATGTATGTATGTATGTATGTATGTATGTATGTATGATTTCCAACAGCAGTCTTGTAGCTTTCAACGATCGTCAAGTGTTCGTTACTTCATGGTTCCCGATAGATACATGGTTCCTGCTTCAATCGCAAACTTCGTTGAACGAACGTTTATTTGAATACCAACAGTAATATAAACACTAAACCAATCCAAGCAACTGCATAAATCACAGTTACAACTCCTCTTCAAACCTCGCCAGTAACTTCGCTATTGGCAACTCCTTATTTAGCCTTTACTGTAGATTTCGACAATCCTCTATGCTGTGAAAAGATTCTACGACTCGCAAACAATGACAAATAACGAAGATTTTTAAAAACTGTTATAACCATTATTATTGTTGTAAATAATAATAATAATAATATAATAATAATATTATTATTATTATTTATTGTTGTAATTAACTTTAACATTATTATTATTCATAATTATTTTTACTGGCTTGCATTGGAAAAAGTATTAATAAATTTACTTCTTTTATCTAACAATGTCATCGTTCTTTCTTTCATTCTTTTCATCATTATCATTATCATCATCATCATCATCATTACCATCATCATCATCATTACCATCACTGTCATCATCATCTTCGTCGTCATCATCATTGTTGAGAACACTATATATATATATATATACCCCCGTAACACTGTTTAGTAATAAATCTACAGGGGTCCTATGTTAAAAAGTCTCTCTCTTTCTCTCTCTCTCTCTCTTTCTCTTGTATTCATTTTCTGTCTTTCTCCATCTCTTACTCTTTCCTTTATCTTCCTCTCTCCCTTTTTCTATTTCTTTTTCATTTTCTCTTCCTCTCTCCCTCTCTCTATTCTTCTCCCTTTCTCTATTCCTCTTTCTCTCTCTTCCTCTCTCTCCATATTTTTCTTTTTCTCTCTCGCATTTTGCGCATATAGTGTGTGTGTGTGTGTGTGTGTGTGTGTGTGTGTGTGGTGTGTTGGTTTTATAATGACATCAAATAAATAGCTCATAGACCACCCATAGCGTTAAAATCTCGAACCACCACACGCACTCACACAGACACACACACATACACCCATACACACAAATATGATTGTATATCTGTATGTGTATGTATGTGTATGTATATATGTATGTGTGTGCGGGTGTGCGCGTGTGTATGTGTGTGTACTGGAAAAGATAATTGTGTATGCATACAGTAAATACGGAGCATAATTGCGCTATTTCTTACGCCTCTCTCATATTTACTTACGGACGTGTGACACACACGCAGGCACATACACATACAAACACACACATACAAACACACACACACACAAATATATATATATATATATAAAGTTTAATACGCAAATCTAGCCCTAAATAGACAACTACCAAGATGTATGTAGGTGTGAATTATCGTTAGAGTTTGAACGCAATAACTTAAGAAAGTAAAATGTAAGGACGATAGAAAGAAGGAGAAAAGAGAAGAAAAAGAGGATAAATAGAGAAAGAGAGAGAGAGAGAGAGTGATGCAAACAGTTAGAAGGCCTGAAGATAGGACGGAAAAGGCAAACGGAGTAAAAGAATAAAAACAAACGCAGCCTATGATCATCATTAGTCGAGGGTGAAGCAAAAAACTAAGAAAGTGAGAAAAATTAAGAAAGTGAGTGAGAGAGAGAGAGAGAGAGAGAAAGAGATAAGAGAAGAAGAGTGAGAAAGAAGAAAGTTATAGAAACAGTAAAAGAAAGAGAGAGGAAGAGAGAGAGAAAGTGAGGAAGGAGAGCGTAGAAATCTGCGCCTGACAGTCAAAGTTAATAGTTTTTCTTTCCACTCTCTTCCTTATTGTCCTTGTCATTCCTGGCGTCTCGTTAGTGTCGTGTGTGCGTGTGTGTGTGCATGTGTGTGTGTGTGCATTTGTGGACGTATTCGCCTTAAATTGTGTACACTTTTGTTCATGTACTCTACCACCAGTTTGAAGTACATTTACACGATAAAATGTGTTCGTTTGCATAATTTTTTTTTGCGTGCGTGATTTTGTACACACACACACACACACACACACACTTACGTACACACACACGTACGTACACACACACACGTACGTACACACACACACACACACACGTACACATAAACGCATATACACCTATGCTACTTTGTGTGTATGTGTGTGCGTGCGTGTGTGTACATATTTGCACATGTGCATATGTACATTGAAGGCAGATTAGAAAGCGAGGACAAAGAGAGTAGTGAGAGGTGGAGGAGGATGGAAAGAGTGTAAGAAATGAAGGAATGAATGAGTAGGAACTAAATGTGACAAAATAAACACGCATACGTAGCATATCATATGCGCGCACACACACACATACAAAAACACACACATAGAGGAGAGAGAAAGAGAGAGATGGAGAGTGATACATTAAATAAAAAGAGATAGTAAGAGATAGAGAGAAAAAGAGAGATAGAAAGAAAAAGAGAAAAAAAAGAGAAAGTAGGAGAGAGAGAGAAAGAAAGAGAGAGAGAGAAAGATAAAGAAAGAGAAGAAGATAAAGAAACGCAATTAAGGCATAGAAGAATACTCTTCGTAAATTGCTTGCAATAGTTTATCTTTGTTATTCTTATTTCTTTGTCATTTTTTGCTGTTGTTATTATTATTATTGTTGCTGTTAATTCAATCTTCCCATTATTATTATTACTTATTATTATTTATTTATTTACCATACCAAATATTTTAATCGTTTATTAATGTCGAGAGAAGCACACGAGCGCGCAATGAAATACAATAGAACGTTATTATTATTATTATCATGTTTAACACAGAAACAAACTATTATTATAATTATTATTAATATTGTTATTATCATTATTATTAATGTTACTATTAATATTAATATTGTTGTTATTATTATTATTATGATTTCTGACTCAATCACGTGATCGTCGTCGACAACGTCATCAACAACAACAACAACGTCATAAAAAGGACATTGCTGTAATCAATAATAATAACAACAATAATAACAACAATAACAATAATAATAATAATAATAACAACAACAACAATAATAATAATAAGATCAGCAATAACAAAAAACCAAACAAAGAGATAAACACAATTAAAAGGCATTTATGAAAGATATATATATATATATATATACATATTTATATACACACATATATATATATATATATAAAGAAAGAGAGAGCGAGAGAAAGAAAGAGAGAAACAAACACACACATAAGTATAATAAACAATAAGAAATAAAGCAAATTCAAGCTTATAACAATCATGTCTATAATATATATATATATATATATATATATATATATATATATATATATATATATATATATGACCTAGATGGATATAGAGGTTAGGAAAATACCCTCAGCATATATACAAACCATATAGCTTCATGATAGATTTTTTCGTAAATTTAAATAGGAAAAAAAATATAATGACGTCATAATTGAGTCAAAGATAATATAATATAGATTCTTACACACACGCGCGCGCACACACACACACACGCACGCACACAGAAGCAAAAGCCAGTAAATAACATGATTTTTTTTTTGAAAAATTGAAATAAAGCACTAGTAAAACTAAAATATATAATATATATATATGTATATAACGCGGTAAAAAAAACTTATCTATCTATTGTTACCTCTCACACACACAAAAACACAGACACACACAGAGAAACACACACACACACAGAGAAACACACACACATATACACACAGAGACACGCACACATACAAGCACACAAACACGGACACGCACGCACACACAAACAAACAAAAATGCGCGAACGGTAACGACAATAAAAATCAACTTTAAGCCAATAAATTAAAATGAATGAATGAGTATATGGAAGGAACATTATTAATTAATTAACTAATTAATTAATTATAGTTAGATAATTACAAGCAATAATGAAAATAATTAGGGTAAGGTGTATATATCATGATTTAAATGAAATAATAATAATCACCATCATCATATTACTAATGCCACCTTTACTACTACTACTACTACAACTACTACCACTACTACTGCAACTACTACTACTACTATAATTATGTTTATTATTATTAGTTATAATAATTTTAATTATTTTTAATTATCTTGAGAAGGCAGATTCATCTCCGCTAGTAGCATTAGCATTGAACTATTAAAAAGCTTATAACAAGAATTGAATAGCGATAACAATAATATTAACAACAATAATAATAATAATAAAAATAATAACAACAACAATAATAATAATAATATAATTAGCATCATCCTCACTTGGCTGAATGTATTTAAATAAGAAAATAATATGACATGACTAAAAATTAAATGAACACACGCAGCGATGACAGTCAGATTGGCAATCTGACTTACAAACAGACAGACAGACAAAAACACACGCAAACAGACAAAGAAAAGAAGTAGGCGTGGCCTAAACCCTCCTACGCAGCTCGCCATTGGCTGATTTCTCGCCGCCGATATTTTTAGCAGCTGACCTCGACTCGTCATCCTCTGAATTGCTCTCTGGCTCTGTGTCACTCCTTCCATCCTTCTCAACCTGGTGGATGAATAAATGAATGAATGAATGAGTAGATGACAAAATGAATGAATGAATTGATGAATGAACAAACAAACAAACAAACGAACGAATGATTGACTGAATTAATTAACAACAACAATACGCAACACTTTACAAAGTCACACAAACGCGCGCACACACACAAAAACGCCCCACCCACACAGTCACAAAACCACACACCGCAACCCCACACACCTGGCCCTTGATGACGTAGTAGTAGGCCATCTTGAGGATCATGGCGAACCAGATGATGTGAAGGACTTGCAGAGTACAGAGGAGCCCGTTGTAGACGAAGTAAATGTTCGCCATGCCAACGATTTTCGTTGCCTCAAACAGTGTGCTTTTCAGAATGCTGTCGTGTGGAGTATATGTGTGCGTGTGTGTGTGTTGTAGTGTATGTGTGTGCGTGTGTGTTGTAGTGTGTGTGTGTGTATGTGTCTTGTGGTGTGTGTTGTGTGTATGTGTGGTTCGTATGTGTCTTGTGGTGTTTGTGTGTGTGTCTTGTGGTGTGTGTGTGTGTATGTGTGGTTCGTATGTGTCTTGTGGTGTTTGTGTGTGTGTGTGATTTCAGTATTAAACACATGCAAATATACATACACATAAAATAAACACACATACACATAAAACATATGCAAACATACATACACATAAAATAAACACACATGCACATAAACAAACAAACAAACTTACAAATATGCAAACACACACACACACACACACGCACACTAACTAAAAAGGATAGATGCATATCCTTGTTATGAACCAGACTACAGTGAAACAGACAAAGATGAGATCTGTTGTCTTTCTGTACTTACAATAATTCGCCAGCTTTCCCAGCTGAGTGTTTTTTTTAATTTTGTTTTAAAGTGAAATTAAGTTAAAAAATATAATTAAACTATCTAAAATAATGATCAACCAACAAACAAACAAACCAATCAATCAATTAATCAATCATTCAACCAACAAGCCACTGATCTAATCTAAAATCAAATCAACTAACCAACTGGCCAATCAACGATTAGACCTCCAAAATTAGGCTAGCCAATAAATCAACTAGCCATTTAACTAACCAACCAATCAACTAACTGACAAACCAACTAATCACTCAACAAACTAAACAACCAATCAACTGACCAACCAATCACTCAACAAACTAACCAAACCAATCAACAGACCGACCAACTAATCAACAAACCAATCAACAAACTGACCGACCAACCCATCCAAAAATTGACCAACCAATCAAAAAACTGACCAACCAACCAACTAACCAATCAAACAACCGACCAATCCACAAACAAACTGACCTCCATGATCCAGTCGACAGCGTCATGCACGCACATGATCAGCGATCCGATCCGCATGAAGTTAGCCGAGTAGGACATTGCCATCAGGGAGATAGTCACTATGTGATGAACTATCATCTCCTTGAAATCCTATTTATGGTTGATTGTCAGATTATCTATATATCTATCTATCTATCTATCTATCTATCTATCTATCTATCTATCTATCTATCTATCTATCTATCCATCCATCCATCCATTTATCAAATAACCATCATTCCGCTTTTTGCTTCAATCAATCAGCTAATCAATCAACCAATCTATCTATCTATCAATCCATACATCTGTCCATCCATCAACCAATCATTTCAAACCTTTCTTCTGATATCCATGAATAGAGACAGAACGAGCGACCAATAGAAACTGATCTCGATCATGTAGTAATACCAGATGTCTGGATAGACGTGCTGCCATTCGTCAGTGGAGTTACATTTTAAAAATTAAGAAGACGCCATTGGCCGATGGATTTCAAAATTTAAGATCTTACTATTGGTTAGACGAAACTGAAACATTTAAAACGTACACATACAAGCGTGCAAATATGTACATATACAAACACACATACAACAAACAAACAAACATACAAAAAGAAGAAATTATAAAACATACCTGAGTAGGATAGTCATACCAGCAATGATCTGTATCCCAGAACCAAGATTTCTAATGCAACAAAAAATTTAAAAATTGGTGATGAAAATAATTTGAGTAAGAAAAGAATGTACATGCCAATCAATCAATCAATCAATCAATCAATCAATCAATCAATCAATCAATCAATCAATCAATCAATCAATCAATCAATCAATCAATCAATCATCAACCACTCATTCATTTCTCAACTTATCCATCCATCTATCCATTCATACATCCATCCATACATCCATCTATCCATCCATCCAACAACAACAACACACGTTTAGACGACATTTTCCCCGAGATCGGGGGTTGCCGTTTGGCTACCTATGATGAAACCATTGTCACTTCTGTCATCATAAGTAATTTATTTGGCTAATTTTTACGCAGGACGCCCTTCCTTACGCAACCACAGTTATAAGCGGTGGGCCTAGCCTTTGATGATCCAACATCACTCACAAGGCAGTGAGGGTCAGTTTAATGTCATAACCAGGACAGTGTCATAACCAGGACATATCCATCCATCCATAAAAAAAATTATTTTTTAATTTAGCAAAAACAATCCATCAAACTGACTAACATCCCACAAGGTTATAAGTCCACCCCAGAAAGCAAAGAAATAAAATATGAACCTCCAGCTAGAAAAATAAATATCTATGTAAATAAATATCTATTTATGTATGTATGTACAACATACATTCATACATACTTATATACAGACAGATAAAAGAAAACACATACATACAAACAAACATACATAACTACACACACAGCACACACATACATACATACAAACGAACATACATACATACATACATACATACAAACACACACACTTACATACATAAACATACACACACACTTACATACATACACATACACACACACTCATACAAACCTTGTCTCTCTAAACCTCTGCATCTCACTCGGTTTGTCCTGCACTCTTCTTCTTCGCCACCATCTCTCTATCTGAATTTCACTCATGTCCAACTCCTTCATTAAACTCTACACAATTATTTTTTAATTATTATTTAATTATAATTATTATTTGATTATAATTATTATTTAATTATCATTTATTATTGGTTATTTCAATTACATTATTTCTATTAAGCTATTATGAATCAACCAACCAACCAACCTACTTAACCAATCACCAATTTATTTATCAATTAACCAATTAAACAAAAAATCAATCAGCCAATTATATCAGCCAGCCAGCTAGCCAGCGAACCAATCAACCTTCATATGCTCTTTGCTAGGAAGAACCTTCTTATTCTTCTTAAACAACTTCTCGAGGACTTCATTGGGTATTGGCTTTTTTTGACACAACTCCCTAAGTTTATATTGCCGACCAATTGGCAGGGCAACATACCTGAAGATGCCAATTAAGAAAATCAGAAAAATAGTGCATACCAAATTGATAGCACACATAATATAATAATTAATTAATATTATATAATATGATGTAATAATCCTAATCAATTGGTTTACTAATTAGTAATTACCTACCGTTCCCACATCAATCTAAGAAAAAATAGGAAGACGGCCAGCGGAAAAGGGATCCAGAGGTCGCTGGCACTCGGAAAAAACCTCTCTTCCGTACGTTCCAGAACGGCCCAGGTCGTGTTAGATGGCAGCCAAAATGATTCGCTCCAAAAAATATTTTTTACGGTTAAATAAACGCTGTAGACGCCGCCGTCGTTTTCGGCCATGATTTTTTTTTTAAATTTTTTAAATCAAAATAAATCGGAAAGATATTTTAAAATATGAATTCAATAAAAAAAATCGTAATTTCTTCCAAAAATAAAAATAAATTTATTAAAATTTTGAAACAAACGAAGATTTTTCTAATTAAAAAAAGAGCGAGCGATAACAAACCGGATTTGTTTATTAAAGTTCTAGCAAAGATAAAAATTAAAAAAAAAAATTAATTCAAGGTTTAAGTTCTACCGTAACTATTTCGAAAATCTCATCAAAACCAACTTTTTTCAATTTTTTCACAAAAATTTTTTTTGTTTAAAACTAATTTCAATTCATTTTTTTATAAAAAGTTTATTGAAACTAGATACTAAGACAATTAATTTTTTTAGAGGTTTTAGTTCAATTCTATAACAATAACATTAACACACGAACACATGCATACATAATTAAGATGATAATTAAGTGATTAAATTAATAATTACATCTATAATTTTATAATTCCAGAGTGAGAAAAACGCCACACATCGTCCTACATTGGAGAGGAAGAGCTCAGTTTCCTTGCAATCGGCGTTAATACACTGACCTTTAGAAAAGTAATAATAATAAAAAAAGTAAAAAAAATCTATACTATTTATTTTACTACTACTACTACTACTACTACTACTACTACAACTACTACTACTACAACTACTACTTTTATTATAATTATTTATATTATATTTATATATATTATTTATATTACGTACGTACAAACATACAAACAAACAAACATACATACATATATAAACGTGTATATGTATATACATATTCTATCAACCTTGAAAATAATTTTGTAGGTGTTTTGTCTTCTTAAGTATTGTTCTTTTTTCAAGTTTTTCCCCGGGCTTCTTTCCTCAAATCGATTCGTTA
>NW_008704623.1:1381567-1384067 GCF_000326865.2 Helobdella robusta | reverse complement strand
GTTAAAATTTATATAGCGCTAATTATAATTAAAAATTTTCATCATGTTCAAAAAATAAAATAAAAGAACGTAATTTATAACAATAATTTAAACAAGTACCTATGTCTTTAGACGTCTTTTAAATTCCAGAAGCGTTATTCCGGATTGACGAAGTTCATCTGGCAGTCCATTCCAACCAGTCTATTCGATTGCCAGTTTTCAAATTGAAACTAGTCCTGTGTTTCTTTTCATGAAATCGGCATAATTTTTTAATTTGAGGACATTCATTGTCAAACCACTTTGCAGATGGGACTTGTCTCCATTCAGTTGGCTGAAGGGGAGCAACTATATCAGCTATTGCAGCAAGTTCTCTATTAAATAACATGAAATTTAGTTCCACATCATCATTTCCAATACATTTAGAGATAGGTTCCAACTACGAAGCCAAACCATTTCTGTCAAAACGACCCCAAGATCTAACAAATGGTCACTTAGTTTTTAACCGATTTTTCCTTAAAGTCCAACATTATTGGTGGAAGACTATCTTTGTTTTTACCAAAGGCCTCCTTGATTTCACTGTCCATGATCGTTGTCAAAATATTCATGATATTACTTTTATCATCTTTGCGTGTGACAACTGACTTGTTCATCCAGCTCTGCAAGTTTTTTTGCTATGACATTTATTTTTTCGTTAAGCAGGGTAAATTCTTTTTTAAAATTATTTTGTCCATCAGCTACAAAATTCTGCTTTTTTTTATTTCTTCTTGAGATTTTTGTAGCAGGACCAAAAAGATTCGGGTCAGCTTCCCCCACTGCTAGAATATTAGGTTCGACAGATAGACAAGCGAAGTGACACAAACCACTGCACATATCCCAGTTCATCACCTCCTTGTTTGATCCCCCCGTGTTTCTGCATTTTGAGCATTCATCGTTAACTTCTTGCGACATCGCGAATGTAATCCAATCAGCAGTTAGGAAACTAACGCATATGATAATTCAAACAGTAAATAACCGAATTGTCAACAGTATATGAATAAACTGTTGGAGTTGTTGCAGGCTTTACATTTATAGCCTTACGCAAAATTCAACTCACTACGATTAACTTTAATAAATAGCGAAAAAGCGAACTATTTAAAACCAGATAACTTTAAAATTAATCACTATAATTAATTCAACAGAAACGATTAGCTTTGATTAACAATGTATGTATGTATGTATGTGTGTGTGTATGTATGTATGTCTGTATGTATGCATATGTGTGTGTATATATGTATGTCTGTATGTATGTATGTATGTATTGTATTCACCTTTATAAAAATGTTAATAGTCTGAAGACGATGATGATAATAGTAATGACGATTGAAAGAATGCTGATAACGATTTTGTTGTTTCATAAAATGTGTAAAACAAAAAACCAATACAAAACGCTGAATAAAATCATTATGTTTTAGCATTTTAAAACTCAAATAATATCACTCACTCTCTCTCTCTCTCTCTTTCTCTTTCTCTCTCTCTTTATTTCTTTTTCTTTCTTCTTTTTTTTATCACTTTCTTTTCTGTCTCTCTCCTCTTCTAAACCTATATATATTTTCATTTTTCTCTTGTGTTTCTCCCAGTTTTTCTTTCTCTTGTTTGTTGGTTAGCTCTCTCTTGCTTTCTTTCTTTCTTTTTTCCCCTCCCTCTCTCGCTCTATTTCTATCTCTTGCTTTATTTTTTTTTTCTCTCTCTCTCTTTTCTTATCTCCCTTTCTCTATAGATGTATGTATACCAAAGAAAAGAATGGCCCCCACCACCACAGATACGTTTGGTCTCAAAGTTCAAGGTCATTATTGTCTTTTATTATTGTCATTGTTATTATTATTCTTATTATCATCTTATTGTTATTGTTGTTGTTCATATTCTAGCTATCGTGATATGGGTGCTGGTCAATGTAGTTTCCTCTGAAATAAATGAATGAATGAATGAATAAATAAATAAATGAATGAGCGAAAGAACGAACAAATAAATGAATAAATTAGGCCAGTAAATCCATATCAAACAGCTAAAATCGCATCCCTTGCTTCAAATTCGCGTATAACGAACAAATGAAGAAACTAATGTATAAATGGATGAATGAATTAATAAAAGAAAGAATAAACGAATGAATGAATGAAAGAACTAACGAATGAATAAATGAAAAATTGAGCAGACAAACAAATGAATGAATGAATTACTAACTTTGGCCAGTAGTTACATACTAAATAGTATAAATCATCTCTATCGTAATAAATCCTACCAGAGCTTGAATAAAATGGTTTGCAGTGTGAGAGGGCGCAACCTATTTTGGTGGTCTTCTTCCAAATCATCTGATTGGTCGGTCAATTGATTGTTCGGTCAGTTGATTGTTCGATCAGTTGATTGTTCGATCAGTTGA
This sequence comes from Helobdella robusta, assembly GCF_000326865.2. Classification (NCBI taxonomy): domain Eukaryota; kingdom Metazoa; phylum Annelida; class Clitellata; order Rhynchobdellida; family Glossiphoniidae; genus Helobdella; species Helobdella robusta. Next base: position 1,381,675 of record NW_008704623.1, on the reverse strand, counting down.
TTGGTCGATCAGTTGATTGGTCGATCAGTTGATTGGATGATTAAACAAATAGGTGAGCGATTGATTAATATATGAGTGCGTATATAGATTAATGGAATGGTTGGTTTG
>NW_008704623.1:1369416-1376916 GCF_000326865.2 Helobdella robusta | reverse complement strand
ACCAATAAAATAAAGTAAACTAAAAATTTAACTCATAATAAAATTTAAATTTACCTGTCACTCGCTGACTCGGATTCTTCCTTCTTCTTCTTCTCTTTAACTTTGCCAACCCTTAGTAAATAAAATTTTGATTAAAAATTGGGAGATAATAAACCAATCAAATTATATTATCGCTCGTTACTAGTATGAAGACCGGCAAGAAAAATCCGACTAACGAAATAAATCTCTAATCCGCCGATAACCGAACTAAAATTAAATTTTTGATAAAAATAAAAAACCAATTAGCCCAACAAACGCTAACAAAATACTAACATTTCGAGTTACTTGATCGAAGTATGACAACTTTTAAACGATTTCAATGAAAACCGACTTTTACTTAGATATATATATATAGTCTAAACCTGAGCGGTTTTACTAACTACCACAACAAGTTAACATATCTATATAGTTTTTCTTTGTTATTTTACAACTGTGATAAAATAACCAAAGGATACATATACTAATTAAATAAATACTTTTTTATTAATTTTATTTATTTTATAATAAAAAATGCATTTTATTATAACTTGAGTAAATTTTGGATTGTTAAAAATAATATCCAATACTTTTTAAATAACCTGTTGTCATGGATATTTTCTTTGACGCCTTGATTTAAAAATCGCTAATGTAATCGTCAAAAAATCATTTATTTGTCAAATTATAGAAATAAATTAATTCATTTATAATTAAATAAATTAAATATTGTATAATTTCTAAATAACTAATCAACATTTCAAAAAAAATGGCTAAAACCAGAGGTCAAACTTCTACTAAAAAGGCTAAAATCCCAAATAATGCAAAATCAACTAAGGTCTTTATTTAGCCACAATTATAACCTTTATTATAATTATAATTATTATATATTATAAATTATAATTGTTATATAATTATTCATATATTATATTTATATATAATAAACTATAATGAGTATTAAATTGCGAGTTTGTTAAATGTATTATTTCAGTAACATTTACATAAATTACGATTCTATCTTCAATTCTTCTTCTTTCTTTCATGTAATTATAATTTCAGGACATTGGCGACCATCGACCTCCATAAAACCCAATCTTTAACACTTCGTAAGAATTGAAATATAGTGATATTCAGCAAGTGACGCAAGGATTTTACAAATGTTATTCGTTGTTGAACGCGATTTCTTTTCTCTGCAATCTTTTCAGTAGTTGTTAGATTTTCCATTCTTTCCTTCCGCATGATGGGGCCAAAAAACTTTGACTGACCCTCGCCTGATTAGCAATATCCTCTTTTCATAACTGGACTGTTGTAATACGGTCAATATCTTCGATTAAAAATATCAAATTAAGCCATAAAACTCGAACGTTATTTCTTCTTAATACTAATATACTAATTAATTATTTAATTAAGTCATTTAATATTCATTTAACATTTCAGAAAATTGTTTTATTTATAAATTATATTATTTCTATTAATTATTTAATTTTTTATTATTTCAAGAAAACAAGCTCTAAAGCTGAAAGTAGGAAAAATAAAGAAGAGCAGGAAAAGAGAGCGAAAGAAGAAGGTTATTTAGGCATATGATTTATGCATGAATAATTATGCATAAATTATAAATAATTACGCATAAATTATAAATAATTTTAACAGAAGAAGCAAGATTGAGGGCTGAACAGGAAGATGTTGAGATGAGAGAGCAAGAGAAACAGGATAATAAGGAGAGGAAGAAGAGAGAGAAGGAGGTAAAAAGTGAGAGAAAGAGTGCGATCGATGATGATGATGATGATTATTTTTTCATTATTAACTACTATAATTTAATTAAATAAATTTAAACTCAAAAGGAGATTAAAAAGATAAGGACCCAAATCCCTGAGTTGATAATGCTAAAAACTAAACTTAACCTCAACAATCTCACCCTCAACTTGAATGAGAAAGAACAGAAAGACGTAAGTTAAATTAACAAATTTATGCCATCACCATCATCATCATCATTGGCAGCAGCAGCATAATCATCATCATAATCATCATCATCAATCATCATTATCCTCCTCCTCCTCATCATCATTGTCGTCGTCACCATCATCATCATCACCATCATCATCATAATCACCACCATTATCATCACCATCATCATCACCATCAGTGGGATGCCCTGGTAAACCCTGACCGGCCCCCAAATCCAGTAAACCTTCCCCTCATAAATACTTTCCTGGCGGAGATGAAGGAGAAGAAGAGTAACGAAACAGTTCAGGGTTTTCTCAAACTGGCTGTTGTCCTACAAAATGTTGGTTGGTTGGCTGGTTGGTTGATTGATTGGTTGATTGATTGATTGATTGATTGATTGGTTGGTTGGTTGATTGATTGATTGATTGATTGATCATCAGTTCGTGGATGAATTGGATTTGAAGAAGAGCTTGAAAGACAGAAGCTACGGTCAACTCTGCACCTACCACACGGTGATGATGATGATGATGTTGTTGTTGATGATGATGATGATGATGTTGTTGTTGGTGATGATGATGATGTTGTTGTTGGTGATGATGATGATGTTTTTGTTGGTGATGATGATGATGTTTTTGTTGGTGATGATGATGATGTTTTGTTGATGTTGATGATTAGGACGATGATGATGATGATGTTTTGTTGATGTTGATGATTAGGACGATGATGATGATGATGTTTGTTGTTGATGGTGACGATGATGAAGACGATGTTGATGATGACTGATTAAAATGGTTTTTACGTTGTATTTATATATATATAATAAACCGACCAAATATTTAACACACACAGGTACAACAACACACACACACAAATACACACAAACAAACACACACACATACAGACAGAGATAGAGATAGCGAATCTCTTCGATTACAAACTTGAAGCTTGTACATACAACCTTCTCCTCCATGCCAAATCCAACACCCTACAAGATAATGACTTCTTTTACACTGCTAAAAATGACAAGATGTTCTATTGCGTCTGGGGAAATATTTCCAAAAATCCTAGGTTCCTGGATTGACTGAGTAAATTAGCGAATGAATGAATGAATGAATGAGTGAATGAATGAATGAATGAATGTATGAATGAATGAATGAATGAATGAATGAATGAATGAATGAATAAATGAATGAATGAATGAATGAATGAATGAATGAATGAATGAATGAATGAATGTCTCATTAAATTTAACAGGGTACGAAGTTTTGAATTTGAAGAGAGGAGTATTTTTTGTGAAATCAATCCATTTATTAGCAGACTGAGTTGCGGTTTGTCCATTCGTTCATTCCATCATTCATTCATTCGTTCATTCATTCATTCATTTATTCATTCATTTATTCATTCATTCATTCATTCATTCATTCATTCATTTATTCATTTATCAATTGGCCAACTAACCAATCAATCAATCAACCAACCAACCAATCACATCAATCACACAACCAACCAGTCAACCAATCAACCAACCAACCAACCAAATCTTCATCCAACCAATTAATCAATCTACCAATCAACCTTCACCCAACCCACCCACGCAGCAATCCTTTTAGTCTTTATGGATTTCAATCCCTGTTCCCACTACATTGTCAAGACAACGCTGAACAACGGGATAATACAGGAGCAGTTGGATAACTTCATGTCATCCATTCGCTCCTTCGGCAGCTATATGAGTACTCAGAGCGGTCTGTTACACCGTGTGGTTTGTGTGGCGTGTGTGGTGTGAAGTGTGTGATGTGCCGTGTGTGATGTGCCGTGTGTGGTGTGGCGTGTGTGGTGTGGCGTGTGTGGTGTGGCGTGTGTGATGTGGCGTGTGTGGTGTGGCGTGTGTGGTGTGGCGTGTGTGGTGTGGCGTGTGTGATGTGGCGTGTGTGGTGTGGCGTGTGTGATGTGGCGTGTGTGGTGTGTGGTTTGGCGTGTGTGGTGTGGTTTGTGTATTTTCTTGCGTTTCAGTGTGTGTGCTTCATCGTCGTGTTTTTGTTGCAAGTTGCATTGTAATCAGTCAGTATGAACTCCGCAATAACTGTGCTGTTGTGTTAGCATTGCTAAAAATAACTTCTCAACCAACCAACAAACCAATCAGGAACGTCGGTCAGCATAACAAGCCGGAGGTCGACCTATGACCCCAAGATCATTGCCAACACTCTCAGCATCGACCTTGACATGAAGCAGGATAGGCATAGGAACATGCCGAAGATTTTCGTTCACGAGATTAAAGCCATCAGCCACAAAAAATCGGAGGTGATGATGACCACCGCGATAATGACGATGAAGAAGACGACGACGACGACGATGATGATAAAATAATTATAATAATTAATATAATTATAGTTATAATTACAATAATTAATATAATTATAGTTATAATTATGATAATTAATATAATTATAGTTATAACTTTAATAATTAATATAATTATAGTTATAATTATAATAATTAATATAATTATAGTTATAATTATAATTGTGGAGCAGAATGAGGCGGAAAATGATGAAGAGTTGGACGACTTTGCGGACGAGGAAGAGGAGATTAACTTGGCAAAGTACCAGCTAAAAACCCCACGTAATAAAATTTATTATTATTATTATTTAATAATGTTATTATTATTATTATTTGTTCTTCTTCTTCTTTTTCTTCTTCTTCTTCCTCTTATTATTATTATTATTATTATTATTATTATGTATAATCATCATCAAGACCGATCTAATCATTGTTATCGTCGTCGTCATCATCATCGTCATCACTACCATAGTTGTCATCATCATCATCATCATCATCATCATCATCATCATCATCATCATCATCGCCATCTTCAGCACCTGAGGAAATGTATGTAGAGGAGAACCCGACGGTCTACTACGACATGAACCTGTTCGGTATCGTTGGGGGGACCTTCAGGGTCCAGCTGGTCAACCTGCCCTACCAACCAAAGATCGTAAAAAACTGGACTATACAAATGTGTGAGTGATGATGACGACGACGATCGTGATGATGATAATGATGATGAACTTTAATTGTCCTTAGTAAACAGAAAGTTGATTTGTCACTCACATAACCAATCAATCAGCAAATCATTCAGCCAGCCTATCAGCCAGCCAATCAACCAACCAGTCAGCCAACTAATCAGCCAATTAAACAAAATACATTGATCAAACAATTAAAAATTCATCATTATCACGATCATCCACATCATCATCATCACCACCACCACCATCATCATCATCACAACCAACACCACCATCATCATCATTACCAGTGGTTGACCCACTTTACCTTGACCACATACATTACGAGGGCAAATTATTGAAAACCTCCATTCTGTCCAGTCAGGATGACCAGAAGATGCTCCATCAAACCCCACTCATGATCGCATTCAAGTATGATTGGATCGTTGGATGGGCGGAAAATGAGTGAAGGATTGAGTGAATGAATGAATGAATGGATGAGTGAATAAATGAATGGATGAGTGAGTGAATAGGCAAAAGTACAGATGTATAACTTAACTCAGGGGCGAATGAATATTAAATGCAATTTCTTTACAACCGGCTCTTCAACTAATCAATCTACTTATCAATCAATCAATCTACTCTCTTCAACTAATCAATCTACTTATCAATCAATCAATCTACTTATCAATCAATCAATCAATCAATCAATCAATCAATCAATCAATCAATCAATCAATCAATCAATCAATCAATCAATCAATCAATCAATCAATCAATCAATCAATCAATCAATCAATCAATCAATCAATCAATCAATCAATCAATCAATCAATCAATCAATCAATCAATCAATCAATCAATCAATCAATCAATCAATCAATCAATCAATCAATCAATCAATCAACCAACCAACAAACCAATCAATCAATCAATCAACCAATCAATCAATCAATAAATCAATCAATCACCAATCAATCAATCAATCAGGTTGCCTCCAGATATTCATTTCTTTGGTGACCCATTATTGGCCATTTTCGATTGGACAGTCAAAAAGTGGAAAGGGAAAGGATTCTATGATACCGTCTACGATGAAAGTTAGTTAGTGGATTGACTGAATGAGTGAATGAACAAATGAACGAATGAAAGAAAGAAAGAAGGAATGAATAAATTGATGAATATTTGAATAATTAAATAAATTAATTAGTTAATAGCTGACTGACTGACTGGCTGATCGAACGAACGAATGAATGAACCAATGAATAAGTAAATGAATGAATAAATAAATGGATGAATGAATGAATTAATGAATGAATAAATAATCATTACCGTCATCAGCCAACCGTCAGATCTCCTTTAAATTTACAAAATTCGGCCTCATGGGCTTTATGCAAGACATCTACGTAAACATGCCTTTTCGGTTAGCTTGGTTGGTTGGCTGGTTGATTGATTGGTTGATTGATTGGTTGATTGGTTGGTTGAATGATTGATTAGTTGTTTGGCTAGTTGGTTGATTGATTGATTGGTTGGTTGATTAGTTGATTGATTGGTTGGTTGGTTGATTGGTTGGTCGGCTGATTATTTGAATTCTCTTAGGTATTTTAAATTAGAATTTTATTGCTTTGTTTTTTTTAATCAACACCGTCGTCATCATCGTCATCACTACACTATCATCATCATTACCATCATCATCGTCGTCGTCATCATTATCAGGTCATTCTTATGTCAGCCGGTTGACTCAGGTCAGAGGGTGAGGTTATTACTGAGGGGAGTTCACGCCGATGTTGAATTTATCTTCCAGGTTTCGATCATGATGATGGTTGATTGATTGATTTTATAAATGAATGAATAAATGAAGAAATAAATGGATGGATGGATAAATGAATGAATGAATGAACGAATAAACAAACGAACGATTGACAAACCAACCTGCAAATGATCGATTGATCGATTGGTATATTGGTTGATTGATTGATAGATTAGTTGATTAGGTAATTAAAAAGTTATTTAATTGATTGGTTGATTGATTGATTGATTGAACGGCTAAATAATTAACAGGGCAAACAAGTATGCTTAGTTCAACCGACAAATTTTCCAGAATTTGAAGGGCTGCTCAATGCATACATGCCATTTCCGTCACTTGTTAAAGTGTGTAAGTGTGTGTGTTTGATGTAAGTGTGTGTGTTTGTTTGTATATTTGTTTGTATGCTTGTTTGTATGTATGTATGTGTATGTGTTTGCTCACGTACACACACACACACACATACATACAGGCATACATACACGCACACGTACACACATATACACAAACACATGGAACAACAGAAGATGAAACACGCAGGGTTAAATTTTTTTCCCGGCTTGAATGCAGTTGAACATTTGAAAATTGAAGAAAAAGTTAGTGTTTTGAACGAACGAATAAATGAATGAATAAATGAATGAATGATTGATTGATTGATTGATTGATTTAATTTTTCATTTGTTAAGAGGCAAGGGACGTTGGGAAGACTGTACTATCAGATGGCTTTGACAGCCTCACAGG
>NW_008704623.1:1367604-1369366 GCF_000326865.2 Helobdella robusta | reverse complement strand
CATTCATTCATTCATTCATTCATTCATTCATTCATTCATTCATTCATTCATTCATTCATTCATTCATTCATTCATTCATTCATTCATTCATTCATTCATTCATTCATTCATTCATTCATTCATTTATTCATTCATTCATTCATTCATTTATTCATTCATTTATTTATTTATTCATTCATTCATTCATTCATTCATTCATTCATTCATTCATTCATTCATTCATTCATTCATTCATTTAGGTTTCTTACAAATCTTCAAAGTGGAACGCTGAAGTTCAGGACAGCGAGAAGATAATTTTTCAAGTCCACAGTGACGCTCATTATCCTAACGATGTATGTATGTGTATGTGTATGTGTGTGTGTGTGTGTATGAATGTATGTGTATGTGTGTGTGTATGTATGTTTGTATGTTTTGTATGTATGTATGTATGTATGGATGGATGCATGTATGTATGTGTATGTGTGTGTGTGTGTATGTATGTATGAATGTGTGTGTGTGTGTGTATGTAAGCATGTATGTGTGTATATGTACGTATTTAAATATGCTATATTATTATTATTGTTAAATTTCTCACAGAATCAAAATAATTAAAAATCGTTATCTCATGATCGCGATATTCAGTAGTCACAACTGTGTCATCATCATCATCACCGTCATCATCATCGTCGTCATCGTCATCATCATCATGATTACAGCCACCTGGTTGGATGTTGGTGCAAGTCATGAAGAGGCAGGCAAAAAAGTTGAAGATGGTCGAAACGTCTGAAGCCTATAGCGATGAGTCCAATGATGGAGTGAGTGATTTAACGAATGAATAAATGAATGAATGATTTACGAACAAACGAACGAACGAACGAACGAACAAACGAACGAACGAACCAATGAAAGAATGATAGATGGAAGGAGACCCTACACCTTCCTATTTATAACCATCATCATTATAACCACCATCATCATCATTATCATCATCACTATAACCACCATCATCATCATTATCATCATCACTATAACCACCACCACCATCATCATCATCATCATCATCTTGACATAGTTTCAGTCCAACTTCGTCCATCTGATGTTCAACAATGTGGGGTCATACATCAAAGAAGGCATAAAGGAATCCCAATCTGACATTATTTCCACCCTTTTTGAGGTCTTCACGGTGACGAACTTCCTACTCGTAACTAGACCATCGTCTGGAGGATGATGACGATGACGATGATTTGGTTTTTGTTGTCTTTTCTGCTGTTGGTGTTTTGTTGTTGTCTCAGTTGTTGTGGGTTTTTTAAGTATGATGTTGTTGCGGTTGTTATGACGATAATGATAAGAGTTTGTGTAGTTTGGTGATGAAGACGACAATGATGATGATGAAGAGCTTGTGGTGATAATGATGATGAAGAAGAAGTTGTGGTGATGATGATGATGATGAAGAGGTTGTGGTGATGATAATGATGATGATGATGAAGAGGTTGTGGTGATGATAATGATGATGAAGAGCTTGTGGGGATGATAATGATGATGAAGAGCTTGTGGCGGTGATGATGATGGTGACTGTGTTTGTGCTGGCGACTAATTCGTTTCGGAGAGTGGATGGTGAATAGAAGGATGCTAGAATACTGATGATGATGTGATATTGAGGACAGGATTTATTATAATTTTATCATTATTTAAATTGTTATTATCATAATTATTATTATCATAATTATTATTATCATAATTTTTTTTGACGTTAATATTACTGGAATAAAATCATCAAAAAGAT
>NW_008704623.1:1363304-1365307 GCF_000326865.2 Helobdella robusta | reverse complement strand
AGGCAGTGACTTATTGAACAAAAGTCAATCTATTCAACATTTCACCGAAGCGAGAAAGATTAGACACGAATACGGTAAGTGAATGAATGAATGAGTGAATGAATCAATCAATGAATCAATTAATGAATCAATTAATGACTTACGGTCAATGAGTTATTGAATTCATTATTCAAATAATTAAATAATGAGCAAACAAACAAACAAGCAAACAAACGAACAAGCAAACAAACAAGCAAACGAATTTTTTTCACGGAACAAGGGTCATACGAAGCAGTACAAAAAGCGCGGGAGAAATTTCGTGACGTCAGAGATCGGATGAACGTCTGTAAAATAGCGGAGCACCTAGATCTTGAAGTCAGGCAAGCTCATCATTACACCATGAAGAATCTGATCGACATCCAGAAAGTGAATGATTGAATGGAGGGATGAATGAATGAATGAACGAACGAATGAACAAACGAACGAATGAATGAACGAACGAACAAACGAATGAATGGAAAAAGAAATAAGTGAACAGATAAATGAACGAATAAATGTCAGAAGGGTTCTCAAAAGGTTCCAAATTTAAACAGGACATGAAGCCGTACGTACATAACACTATACATCGTCTCAATGAATACTGTGCTAATGTCGGCGTCACAGATAGGTTCCAGGGATACAGGAACAACATCAATCTAGGTTCACTTTTAAATTATTATTATTATTATTACTATTATTTATTATTATTATTATTATATTATTTATTTCAATATCAATTAAATGATGTTTAATTCAAAAATCAGTGTTATTATTTATAGAGTGAATGGTTAATTTTCTGTCTTAATAATGGATGAACGAACGAACGAATTAATGAATGAAGGAATGAATGAAAAAATTAATGGGTGAATGACTGACTGACAAACCTAATGAATAAAAAAAAATGAATGAGTGAATGATATTGTATTAGTTGACATCAAACAAATCATTGTTACAAATAAAAGACTACAACAGCAAACAACGGGTGAATGAGATGAACGAACGAACGAACGAATGAACACGCGAATGAATGAATAAACGAATGAATAAAAAAAGAATGAAACGATTGACTGAAGGTGTGAAAGACCCAATGGCCTGTCCGTCGAGCGTCGATCAAAACACTGATGAAGAATTATGCCCGGAAGAATGCTGCTGTGATTGCTGTTGTCCAACTGAATTAGGTGCCGCTCCTGATGATGATGGTGTCGCCACTACTACCACTACTACAAGAACTACTACTACTACTACCACTACTACAAGAAATACTACTACTACTGCTACTACTACTACTATTTCTGCGGCTTTTACTACTGCTGCTACTACCACTACTACAACATCAATTAATATACATATTGAACAAGTAGTTCTAATGAAAAATAATTGAGCAAATGATCAGAATTAAAAATAATTACTCATAAATATGAAATTAATTAATTAATCGGTTAATTAATTGGTTAATTATAATTAGATAAGCTGCCTAAATGTCCAGCCAAGTCGGTCCAGGAGCAATACGGCATCAACACATGCTACCCCGGCTCTTCTGAATACACTGACCAGTAATTACCATAATTTATTCATGAACAATTTGATTAGTGATGACTTTTAATAGATTATCTTAATTAGCTGGGCTTAGTTGGCTTAATTAGTGGTTGGTAAGATTGTTATGGTTAAGTTCAATTTCTCTTTGAGTTAAATTTTTACTTTGCATTATAATTTTTGTTGGGTTGGTGAATGAATGAATAGATGAATGAATAGATGAATGAATAAATGAATGAACAAATGAATTGATGAATGAATGAACGAAAGAAAAAAAAATAAATACATGAATGAAGGAATGAATATAGGAACAGACGAACGAAACGACAAATGAACGAAACTAGAAACAATCGATCAAGCGAATGAAGGAATGATTGGATGAATGAGTTAACATACCAACCAATCAGGTAACATACCGACCCATCAACCAACCAATCAGGTATCAATCCCCG
>NW_008704623.1:1359811-1362905 GCF_000326865.2 Helobdella robusta | reverse complement strand
AAATTGCCACACTATCCGTGGCTGAGAAAGTAGAAGTTGTCGTAGCAGCAGCAGCTGCAGCAGCAGTAGTAGTAGTAATACTACCAGTAGTAGTAGTGGTAGCGGTAGTATTAGCTGCAGTAGTAGTTGTTTAGATTACGTTTTAAAAAAATTTTGTGGCCATAATTCTGTTTATATTTATTTCTATTTTTGCATTTCAAAAAATAACTTCGATTAATATTTTTTCTTTGTTTTATTTTATTCCTTTCTCTCTCTCTCTCTCTCTCTCTCTCTCTCTCTCTTTCACTCTTTTTCATCTCTATTTCTTCTTCTCTCTTTCTTTCTCATAGTTTCCTAAATTTTTAATATGCTATTTAATAAGATTTCCGTCCTTTGACACGACACCCCGTATCTTTCTTCTCTCTCTCACTCTCTCTCATTTTCTCTCTTTCTTCTCTCTCCCTGTCTTTCCGCTTGTCTGTCTGTCTGTATATATATATATCTCTTTCTCTCTTTCATTATTTTTTTTTATCTTTTTTTCTTAAATATTGATGAATAATCATTCATCGTGCTCTCCAATTCAGTATGACGTGCACGCATCCTTAAATAATAATAATACATACATACATACAAACATACATACAAACATACATACATATATACATACAAACATGCATACATACATACATACATACATACATACATACATACATACATACATACATACATACATACATACATACATACAAACATACATACATACAAGCATACACACATACATACATACATACATTCTTGTTAGAGATGGTAATATCCTTTTAAACATACGCCTTTTAAAAGTGCTAAAGGGCGTCATATAAATATCCTAATTATCATAGCAACAACAACAACAACAATTATAGCAACAATAATAATAATAACATTGTTTTGTGATTGTTGTTATTTTTATTCATCTTTTCTCGAATTGTTTCAATGAGACCTCTTGTCTTACGTTCAAAGACCAGAAAATAAATTATTATTATTCCTATTATTATTATTATTATTGTTGTTGTTATCATTAATGACAGTGGTAAAAAAATCATCGTTTCGAGTTTAGATATCATAAATCATATTGCCATGTATTTTAACAACAACTACAACAACAAAAACAACAACAACAATAATAATAATAATAACCGTAACAACACCCACCTGGTTCTAAAAATAGCTCTAGATACAACCCAATTTAGCACATTCATCAACTAGATATGACATCTAAATTCTCAATAATTTTAAGAAAAAAAAATGTTTCTAATTTAATTTATATAAATAAAATTATTTTTATTTACAATTACATTTTCTCTTAAAATTCAATTCAAAACTATCAAACTCGTTATTCATCAATGAAAATAATGTAAGATTTGGGCGTGACCAATTGTATTTTAGCTTCAAGCCCCGCCTACTAAACACTCAAATCTAATTGGCTGTAACCGACCTAATTAATATTCATGATCCGTCGTTTCATATTTAAATAACAATCACACCTACACGTGGTATAGCTAACGCACGTCTTCGAGCAACAACAGTGTTCTTTGCATCATAAATTTCTTTTAAAATTATTATTTTTTGGGAATAATTTGATCAAATAATCGTTTTAATATCAATTATTTGTTAATAAATATGGCCGGAATATTATTTTTCAAGCTATAAATGGCGGATTTTGATCGTGAGCACGGGCTTTTTTTGCACACTAATTAACATTGTCTGGCGTTCATTCATCCCATGCTATATCAAAGGTATGTTTGTGTGTTTGTATGTTTGTATATATGTGTCTTTATGTTTGTATGTGTGTGTACATGACTTGTATATACATGTATACTTGTGTGTATGTATTGTATACTATAGGTGTGTTAGTACAATTTGTGTGTGTGTGTACAGTAGAGTAGAAATGTGTGTGTGGGTGTATGTATGTATATATGTATGTATGAATGTATGTATGTATGTGTGTATTTATGTTTGTATACAATACAACAAATAGCTGCTTTTCTAGACACAATATATTTATGATGCAATGTGGAAAGTTAGGTATAATTCAAAAATATCAAGTATATACAAATATAGCCTGCATAATTGTATATTTATTGTATGTATAGATATGGTATATGTATGTGTAGGTTTATATGTTTGGGCAATGATAATGTTTTGGAGGATGATAATGTTGTTGATGGTGTTGAATGATGATAGCATAAATGATGATAGGTTATGTATGTATGTCTGTATATTAGTGTATGTATGCATGTATGTATGTATGTATGTATGTATGTATGTATGTATGTATGTATGTATGTATATATGTATGTATGTATGTATGTATGTATGTATGTATGTATGTATGTATGTATGTTATTATAAAATATAAATTAAATGGTTTATTCAAAAAGATTTTACATTCAGATGGTTCAATTGTGCTATTCTATCACACATTGTCAATTTGTATTATAGTATAAATTTAGTATTTTTTAAGTAATTTAAGATATTATTTCAAATAGCAAATATTTTAAATGATAAATGTTTCATTATTTTTAAATGGTATTATTGTATTTTAATAGAATAAAATGAATTTATTGTATTTTTAAATTAAGTTCAGAGTGAGTTTTTAAAAAGATCTGTAACATTCAACGACATGACCTATTGAGCCTATCTTGTTCTCTCTGTATTGCTGGTCCACTCTTCATATCGAAAACTACCACTATTACTACTACTGCTTTCAATAATAATAATAATAATTATTATAATTATAATTATTATAATTATAATTATTATAATTATAACAATAATTAAATAATTTTAACAATAATTATCTTCGTAACATTAAGCCCTACTACTTTTACAACCACTGCCAAATAAAAGCTGGCAACTTTCTTAGCTACTTGTAATAATTGTAATAATAATAAATTAATAATAATAATAAAAACAACGGGAATAACAATAATAATATAATAATAATAATAGTTTAAGTCATCATTACCACACCTCAATAGTAACAGCTGTAAAAAAGTATGTTAAGTAAATCAAGCTCTGGCAAAAGTTGCCTGGAGAATGCCACCAGAGACGGCTCGCCAGATGTCACTCAAAG
>NW_008704623.1:1341342-1357050 GCF_000326865.2 Helobdella robusta | reverse complement strand
TTTCTATAAAAGGTGTGTGCGTGTGTGGGTGTGCGTGCGTGTGTGTGTGTCATCATTCATCATTACGACCACCACCGCCGCCATCACCATCATCATCATCATCAGTAAACTGGACAGACGTGTTTCGTTCTGTCGGCATGAAGAAGTTCCAAGTCTCCACCAGGATGTGCCCGAATGTTGGAGTGTTGAGGCTTTTTCCAAATATCACCATTGAGACGGTTGGTTCATTCACTCACTCATTCGTTCATTCATTCATTCATTCGTTCGTTCATTCGTTCGTTCGTTCGTTTATTTATTCATTCATCCATTCATTCATTCATTCATTCATTCATTCATTCATTCATTCATTCATTCATTCATTCATTCATTCATTCATTCGTTCATTCATTCATTAATTCATTAATTCGTTCATTCATTCATCTGTGAATTAGTTTATTTATTCGTTCGTTCGTTCATCACACTTATTAATTCCATCTAACAATAATAGCCTCACCCTTATTGCAGACTTCAACCAATCAAAATCGTTCATCCGCCTTAACTACTCTACCCACCAACAACCAATCAGATTCGTTCCTTCCTGAGACCGCCGATGCAGGGCGTGGTTCTTCAGACTTACGGACAGGGCAATGGACCGGATAATCGACTGGACATCCTGAAGGCAATCAAGGAGGCCACTGACCGAGGTGTCATTGTGGTCAACTGCACCCAATGTTCCAAGGGCATTGTCAACCCCATCTATGCCGCTGGGAAGGTTGTTTGTGGGGTATTATGGTTCAGTTGACCGAAGGATCGATTGATTGACTGACCAATCATTTATCTAACCATTTAATCGTTAAACTACCCACCCAATCATTTGTTCGACTTCTAGCCAATCAATTAATCAATCTTACCTAACCAATCAATCAACCAATCATCTGACCCAGGCATTTTTCGAGGCAGGGGTCATTTCAGGGTCAGACATGACAGTCGAGGCAGCCCTCATGAAGTTAAGTTACCTGCTCGGAAAGGAAGAACTCTCATTGGCTCAGAGGAGGAAAGTGGGTGGAGTTTGTTTTTATCATCATCTTCATCGTCACACTAACTGCATTGTCATCATCTTCACATCATCGTCATTACTAAAATTTCGTCATGACAACCAACCCAGCAAAACAAACGAACCATCAGAACATCTTTCGGTCAGTTAGCCCTTGAACCAAACAACCAATAGATTACAAAATTTTCAATCAGCCAACCAACCAGTCGACCAACTAACCAATCAATCAATCAATCAATCAATCAATCAATCAATCAATCAATCAATCAATCAATCAATCAATCAATCAATCAATCAATCAATCAATCAATCAAAAATCAATCAAAAATCAATCAAAAATTAATCAATCAATCAATTCATTAACCAATCAATTAATCCATTCAACCAATCAATCCATCCAACCAATTAATCCATCCAACCGATCAATCGACCAATCAGCTGATCGGATTAAATCTCCGTGGCGAGTTGAGTGAGGTTTTGAACGAGGAGGATGAGAAGGTGCATGTGTCACTCATTGAGAACCTCGCGGATGTCCTCAGACTTGGCACTGGACATGTTAGCCAGGATGGACACGCACACATACACACACACACAACACACAACACACACACATCCACATACACACACACACACACATACACACATACATAGGAAAGACATCAGCTAGAAATTGAACTGTTTCCATACTTGTTGTGCCTGGCGGCGCATGAAGGCAGTGTCAACACTCTAGAAAAACTTAAGAAAGCCGTACGTTTTTTTTTGGGAAGTTTGGATTTTTGGATTTGGTATTTACGATTAGTCATTTGGGATTTATTGGTATTTAGGATTAGTCATTTGGGATTTATTGGTATTTAGGATTAGTCATTTGGGATTTTAGGATTATTCATTTGGGATTTTAGGATTAGTCATTTGGGATTTTAGGATTAGTCATTTGGGATTTATTGGTATTTAGGATTAGTCATTTGGGATTTATTGGTATTTAGGATTAGTCATTTGGGATTTATTGGTATTTAGGATTAGTCATTTGGGATTTTAGGATTAGTCATTTGGGATTTTAGGATTAGTCATTTGGGATTTTAGGATTAGTCATTTGGGATTTATTGGTATTTAGGATTAGTCATTTGGGATTTTAGGATTAGTCATTTGGGATTTTAGGATTAGTCATTTGGGATTTTAGGATTAGTCATTTGGGATTTATTGGTATTTAGGATTAGTCATTTGGGATTTTAGGATTAGTCATTTGGGATTTTAGGATTAGTCATTTGGGATTTTAGGATTAGTCATTTGGGATTTTAGGATTAGTCATTTGGGATTTATTGGTATGTAGGATTAGTCAATTGGGATTTATTGGTATTTAGGATCAGTCATTTGGGATTTATTGGCATTTAGGATTAGTCATTTGGGATTTTAGGATTAGTCATTTGAGATTTTAGGATTAGTCATTTGGGATTTATTGGTATGTAGGATTAGTCATTTGAGATTTTAGGATTAGTCATTTGGGATTTATTGGTATGTAGGATTAGTCATTTGGGATTTATTGGTATGTAGGATTAGTCATTTGGGATTTATTGGTATTTAGGATCAGTCATTTGGGATTTATTGGTATTTAGGATTAGTCATTTGGGATTTTAGGATTAGTCATTTGGGATTTTAGGATTAGTCATTTGGGATTTATTGGTATGTAGGATTAGTCATTTGGGATTTATTGGTATTTAGGATCAGTCATTTGGGATTTATTGGTATTTAGGATTAGTCATTTGGGATTTATTGGTATTTAGGATCAGTCATTTTGGATTTGTTATCCTCTTTTTCATTTTAATTATTTTTCAGTACATTCAAATAAACGTCCTAATTATAAAATTTTCAAATTTAACACGGTCTATATCGGCATTTAAATTTGACCTGACCGACTTGTTATCCATTATCGATATGTTTATCTGACTTGATCCAATTTTCTGACAGGGGGCCTACTTCAACATGGCCGATTACGATGGGAGAACGCCCTTGCATATCGCCAGCTGCAATGGAGACGTGGATGTTGTGAGGTTGGTTGGTTGGTTGGTTGATTGGTTGGTTGGTTGATTGGTTGGTTGGTTGGTTGATTGGCTGGTTGATTGTTTGGTGGGTTGTTTGGTTGGCTGAGTAGTTGACTGGTTACTAGAAAAAAATTGATTAAATAATCTTAATCACTCGATTAGTTGACTGGTTGATTGATTGATTCAGTTTGATTGGTTGATCGACTTGTGGACCGTCCCACCTTTGCCAGGTACCTCCTAGAGGAGGGGGCCCCCGTCCACCAGAGGGACCGTTTCAATTATTCGCCCCTGGACAACGCCCTACAGTTTCGGCAGAAAGATATCGTCCCGTTACTGATTAAGACTGGCGCCCACATCACCGTCATGACTCCCAAGCATATTAATAATTTTATCTCGTTAGTAATTATGAGTAATTATTTTATTATTTTTATTATTGTTATTATTATTATTGTTGTTGTTGTTGTTGTTGTTGTTGTTGTTATGACGATGATGAAGATGATTGATGCTGGTGGCGATGATGATGATAACGGTTATCTTCTTTTAGGCTTTAGACTTTTCCTGATACATTCATATCCTTATGATTATGATGATGACGACGATGATGATGATGATGATGTTATTGAAGGTGATAGCAATGAGGAGGAGGATGATGATGAGGATGGCAAAGATGATGATGATTGTTTGATTTACGACTCTTAATTGCTAAACTTGTATGCCTCCTCTAGCACCATTTAAAAAAAATGTCGTCGCTTGATGTTGTCTCTAAAAATAGCAGCTGTGCTTGTGTGTGTGTGTTTGTGCTTGTTTGTATGTATATGTGTGTGTGTGTGTTTGTATGTGAGTGTGTGTGTGTGTGTGTTTGTGTGTGTGTGTGTGAGGTCCAACCACAACACTTCTGAAAGACAGTTGAGAAGACAGTAGAACGAGAAAGAGAGAGAGAAACATGGTAGAAAGGAGCAAAGTGTAGTAAAGGAGAGTAAGAAAGAGAGAGAGAAGAGAGGGTAGAAAGGTAAGAAAGAAAGAGCTATCAGCTATGTAACATCTAACATCACATACTCACATGATGAAACCACGACACTCACGACAGACAGACAGACAGACAGAGGAAGAAAGAGAGAGAGAGAGAGAGAGAGAGAGAGAGAGAACGATGATAAAGAAAACTAAAACATAAGAAAATGAGAGAGAGAGAGAGAGAGAGAGAGAGAAGAATGAAAGGCGAGAGGATAAAAAAAACATTAAATGAAAAAACCTAATGAGAATTAGACAGCAGACCAGAAAAAGAGAGGGATAGAGAGGCAGAAAAAAGAGAGGAAGAGAGAGAGAGAGAGAGGGAGAAGGTGAGAAAGAGTTATTTTGAGGACGTGCAAGTGTACCTAGGCATGTTTACCAATGTTTCTTACGCCTCTATTTATCTTGCACTTTGTATCACTATTTATTAATTTCTGTTCTTTACTCCTTAACTTTTTCTTTCCCTTCATTCATTCATTCATTCATTCATTCATTCATTCATTCATTCATTCATTCATTCATTCATTCATTCATTCATTCGTTCGTTCGTTCGTTCATTCATTCATTTATTCGTTCGTTCGTTTGTTCATTCATTCATTCATTCCTTCATTCATTCCTTCATTTATTCATTCATTTATTCATTTGTTTATTCGTTTCTTCTTTCATGCACTCGCATACAAATAAACATACGTACACACACACACGCACGCACGCATGTACACATAAAAACAGTGCAGTACTGAATGATGACCTCCAGACAGTTGAGATGTGGTGTGATGCTGGTGCCGACGTGAATATGGGGGGCTTCGAGGGCAGAACCCCACTACACGTGGCCGTCAATTTCAATCTGATTGACAAGGTGATTAGGTGGTTTATTGGTTTATTGGTTGGTTGACTAGTTGATTGATTGGTTGGTTGGTTGATTGAGTTATTCATTAGCTAGTACCTTGATACGTTGGTCTATTTATTGGTGAAGTAATTAACGTGTTGGATGGTCGGTTGGATGAATGATTGATTGACTGATTGTTAGTTGATTGATTGATTGATCGATTGATTCTCTTTCTCTCTCCCTTTCTCTCTCTTTCTCTCTTTCTCTTTCTCTCTCTCTCTCTTTCTCTCTCTGTGTATGCATGCTTTCTTATCTCTTTTTTTCCACTCTCTCACCGTTTCCCTCATTCTCCTCCTTTCCAGGTCGACCTCCTGTTGAGTCGCGGTGGCAACCCGCTTGTGGCCGACAACAACCACAGGACGCCGCTGAGCGACGCCAAGATGCAGCATCGCCAGGAGATCGTGAAGATGATGGAGGACTCTCTGGGCGTCCAGGATGAAGGGAATGAAAGTCACTGAAGAATGAAGGAATGAGACAGAGAGAGAGAGAGAGAAAGAGGGAGAGAGTGCAAATTATAAGTTGTCTCTTTGACTGTATGTATGTATGTATATGTCATAATTGATCTGACCATTCAATTGTATAGAATTATTATTCAGTAATTTTTCGCCATTTTAAATTTTATTGTTAGTATTATTATTGACATTATTATTATTGTCATAATAATAATATATTTAATATATAATTATCGTAATAATTATTCTATTATATTAGTATAATTATTCTAATTATGGAATTTGTTTTAAATTTTGTAAGAAAAGCCTGTAAAAACTTCGTTTCAATTTAGAACATTATATCTGATAGATACATACATACATCTATTTAAAGATTGACTGGCTGGTTGGCTGGCTGGCTGATTAATTGTTTGGTTGATTGATTGGTTGATTGATTGGTTGTTTGATTGGTTGATTGATTGACGCTTAGAATTGAATCATCTGAACTTTGAACTTTTGAAGAGTTTGATTGACCTTTCTTTTTAACCTAGATTGATTGATTGACCTATCCTATGACCCAGACAGTAATATTATCTCACAGAAAGGAACCAAAGTAAAGGTTTTCATCCGGTTCATCACACATTTTCTAACGTAATATCTTAGCAGCACGCACACAAACACACACAAACACGTAAACACATATCTACATGTATATCAGTTAAAATACATCCATATACAAGTATAATTATTAACGTTTAATAAATTTAAGAGCCGATGTATCATCAAATTGCACTGATAACCTCACATGTGAACATACATGCGTACACATACATTACCATTGTTGTTGTAACTAACATACAAACACACACACACGCGCATATATATACACTTTTCAATCATTTTCTATATATATATCATAACAAAATCGTATTATTTAACATTGTCGTTTTTGTGTTACTCTATTAGTCCGGTATTTTACACACACACACGCACACACATACACGCATATTTACTATCATACTTATCACACGAACGCACACACACACACAAACATACACGAACGCACACACACACACACACACACACTCGTTTTTTGTCATTTCAAAATGGAATAAATTACATAAAATAGAACGAGTTTGTTTCAGCTGTTTATTCAGGCGCCTTCATCATAATATTATCATTTTAATCATTAATGATGTCCATCCGCTGACATAAAATGACACGAGATAAATACGAAGTCACTTCAAAAGAGACGTGAAACATTTTTTGACATGAGTTTGTAATCAGATTTTCGTGAAATTTAATGAATTTTAACACAGTATTATCGATATTTTATGCTAAAAACAGTTTAAAAACGAATTCGGTTAAAATTGCAGTAATACCAGAAAAATCTTTCAAAAATTGCTTCTAATTTAAAAAATTTCATATATTTTTTCGATTAAAATGCCTCAACCTGACCAACTTTTGTAAATCTAATTGTACAGGGTTGATAGGGCACGAAAAATAAAATATGGTCAGTAAAAAATAACGGCTCATTATCTGGTTTTACCTATAAAATGCAATTCACCATTTCACACACACACCACACACACACATATGAATGAATGATTGATTGTATGGTATGATTGATTGATGATTGATTGATTAATGAGTGAATGAACGAATGAACAAAGTAACAGGCTTAATAGAATGAATGTGCACCTATAAATATTCATTAATGACTGGGTGAGTGAGTGAGTGGATGAATGCTTACTAAAGTTAAAAATGAATGAACAATGATGATTTCTGATATCTTTTAATGAAAAATTTCCATCACAAATTGAAAATGAAATTGAAAAGGATACTAAAAAATGATACCAATGAAATTGAAATGGATACCAAATATGATACCTATTAAAATGAAATTAAAAATGATACTAAAAAATGATAGCCATGAAAATGAAATTACCTTTGAATAATTATAATGAATAATTTCAAAATCGATACAGTAAAAAAAACATTTAAAAAGATACGCATGTATCAAGGTCTCTTCTTATCTTTTAGGAAACCCCCTCCTTTCTTATCTGAGGGCGTGGGGTTGGGCCTCGGTGGTTTCACGCTGACCCCTCCATAATGACTTTGTTGGGGCAAATTCTGGGTTGGCATAGTCCCTGTAGGTCTTGATGGAGTCATTGATTTGCTTGAGAAGGTGGTAGAAGTCAGTTTAGCTTCATTTCCCCCTGGCGTTAACGGAACGACGCGTTCGCTTCTGACCATGGGTGGTCTCGAACTTTGTTTCCTGCCATCGTCCTCTGAAGGGGGTGTTCTTGGTCGTCTTCGCTGAAAATTTTGACAAAACTGTTCTGTGCTTTTAAAAGTTTTGTATAGTTCGGCTGAGGTGAGCCTATGTTCTGGCTTGGAACGCAGACATGATTTGATTACGTTGAAAACTCCGACAGGACACGAATCCGGGATTTCTAGAAACACACCAGTATAACATATAGCAATATATAACTCGAGAGGAGTTGTTTCAAATGGCCTCTCACCCTTGGAGAACACTTCCCAGAAAGTGAAACCAGCCGACCAGACGTCTGTTTTTGTACTGTAGAAGTTCGATTTCAAAGTTTCTGGAGCTGCTCCTATTACGTCGACATCATCCGTCTCCTCTCCCACAAACTCGTCACTGTCCACTTTCCTTGCCCTTGAGAAATTGAACAATTTTACCGTAGCTGTATTCGCTGTGATTAGAAAACTGTTGCAACAAATTTTTCTGTGTATGACGTAACGCTGAAGTTCGAGGTATTTCAAAACGCTGGCGATTTGCACACAGATTCTATGATAATCAGAAGCATTATAATGGTAGTGGCTAACACTTTTTAAATGTGTCTTCAAATTTTCGTTCACAAATTCAGTCACAATGATATAATAGGGGTAACTGACAATGCCGACGAACTCAATTATGTTTTCATGTTTTAAATCCATCATTATATCAGAAATGTCAAAAAAATCTTCAACATCTTCTTTGGATACTTTATCTGGACTCTTTCTCACTAAACACTTCAAAAGAACTTCAAAAACTTCACTATTTTTACGTTGATAGTAACTAGTGTGCACCAAACCAAAATCAAATTGCCAAATTTTTTCTTTCCTCTGCAACTGATCATAATCAATGTTGTACCTCCTGTCATAATGATGACCGGGAGTAAATGAGAATCTACAGTGCGACGGAGGTTTTCTCAACCGCGTGCACAGTGTGGCTCTGTTTCTTCTATAAAACCCAACTAATTCATTCAAAGTTGTAAAATACTTCCCACTACCTTCTATCATGTAACCATCCCCGTTATTAACGTTTACAATTCTATATCGTCGCACTTCGCCATTATACTGTACACTCAAGTTGTAAATGGTTAGGGCATCGGCTCTCTCCTCCGGTGAAATTAAAAAAACGCCGTTCGCTTCATGTTTTAGGAACAACTGTTTGACCTCTGAAAGTGAAAGCTGCTTCGCGTACAGCCAATCATCGTCCGTTGGTTTGGGTTCAACGACAGCTGTTGTTGGTACTAAAAAACAGTTATTATTTCTGTCAAAAGCTATGTAAACTCTATTCAAAGGATAATAGCAAAACTCTCCCAAAGGAGTCAAACTTTTCCTTTTCTCATCAAGTCTAACAAACTCACTATCAAGATCATTTTCATGATCTTCCACAAGTATTTTATCATCGGCAAGTATTAGTATAACTTCACATTTTTGCCATAAATAATCAGTCAGCCAATCCATTGTAATTTCATCTTCTAGGTGATTGTAATGGTAGTAAACGCCTCTATTATCAAAAGGTTTCAAGTCATGCCTATCGATACAGACGTATGACTCAGTGTCAGTGAATAACTCTGATTTGTCCAATTTATTCTTCTTTATAAAGGAACTACGTAAATTGTGAACCTGATGCAATAAAATTGATTCCGTCGCATCTCTTGGAGCAATTGATGGTTTGCATGCTGCGCCTTCGTAACTTATGCTCTCTTCTTCACAGTAATATTTTTCTATTACTTTTCCGCTTCCATAATTTATATTGTCTTTTTCTGAGTGAAGTTCCGAGCAAAATCTTGGCATGTCCCTGTTTTCTAAATAATCTTTCGTACCTGCTTGTGCAGAAGTGGTTGTTTCGTCATCTGAATCTCTGTCTCTTTGTTTGGTTCTAAAAGGATCTTGTAAAAATTGATGTTCGGGTTTTTCCCCCCCTACACAATCCTGAGTATCTAAAGACATAGGTCGAACTGCGGGATTTCGGCCTCGCTGTTGTTCAGCTAGCGTTGCTCGTCTGTCTTGTAAAAGCTCTTGATAACGCAACAGAAATTTATAATCCACAAGTACCTTTCTAAATGTTTCAATCCTCAACATATTATTGCAATCAAATTGGGCATAATATTCTAAACGAGTAGGTGTTGTTACAGCTATATCCCTGCAATTTTCTTCAAAGTCATCATTTGGGTATCTAAAAATGCTGGAACTAGCATTTGAATAGCCTGAATATGTTGGCTGCTGGTCAGCAGCATCTTCACCAGATGCGGTCGAAATTTTAGACATGGAACAAGTTTCATTTGACTTAAAAATGTCATCTGCTCTTTTTTCCTCTGAAGAACATTCTGAAGATGAAGTGCTAGCTTCTTTCCTAAAAAGCCCCAACTGCTTGCGTGAGGCTATTGATTTGAAGGCTTCTCTTTTTTTGACCGCAGCATCATTTGACTGGAACGTTTCAAACAATTTTTTCATAAAAGTTTCTATCCTTGAGTTTTTAGAATATATATCAGCATTATGTACATTGAGATCATCTAGTTTTCTTTTCAATAACTCATCCCTGCATGGATTGGAATGCATACCAACTAACTCAGTAAAGATCTCTGTCAGAAAATGATCATAGATGTACAAACTTTTCTGATCCTTCTTAATTTCATCCGGCAGATTGAGATTCTTTGGCACATCATCACGATTCAGTGCCACGAAAACCATGTCCAGTTTCAGATGATGACCGACTTTTTTAAACGATCGGTTATCGTTACGACGTTCACCACTTCCGACTGCCTGGTTTGGTATATTTTCGGATTGATTTAATGTAACCCCCGTACTTCTCTGAAAATCATCAACTGTACTAGGAGAATCAAAATTCACTAAATTCCTTAAATGGTCGTTCATTCGTCTAATTTCAATAAAACTCGTGTTGACCATTCTGAAGGGCGATTTGAAGACTTCGTCACGTTTTGGTTTCATTGATAAAACCCCGGCTGCTGGGTATTGCGGGGTTATTCCTGGCTGTGGGAGAGATGGCAAAATTTGAGAGGAGGTACTTGGAGTGGGTTGGTATGAAGACGTGGAAGACTTCACATGCTTTCTCTGTTGCGACATGACGACGAGGGGACGATGACGACGACGACGAAAAAGGTGTCGTGACGTCAACAATTTCTTCAAATCCCCCTTTTCCTTTCCTTTTCTCCGCAAAAATGTTCTTATCTTAATTGAATGATAAATTAAAAGGTTTAATAAGATGTTATCATTTCAGTTGATACCATAATTAATTCTGGAAAAACGGTTTTTGTCGTTTGGTGCAGTTTTTGTGGTTAATAGATTAATTTATTTGCACCATATAAGCCATATAATTTTACAGTATTACCACATTCAGTGAGACAAATTAATAAAAAAAACTACATGCTAATAATTATCAATATTTTAATTAATAAATTAATCCATAATTAAAATATCACGATAATATATTTGCGAAATAATTTTAAGCAATTAATAATTAAATAGAAAATTATATTTTTCCAATGTTAATAATAATTATTACAAATGCTTTTTTTATAAATTTTTTTTTATTAGAGTACTATTATTAATCAAAAAATAATTATTTAATTGACTAATACTTTGAATAAATAAATATTTATTTTACTATTATTATAATATAATATTAAATCATATTATTAAATTCTATTTATAGGTATAAAGTTTAATTTATTTAAAATCATTTGTTTGATAAAATTTAGCGGTGTCCATTTCAAAAAAATGTATTATCGACTTTTAAAACATGAAAAGGAATAAAGAGAATCAACGCAACGTTCTAACAATTATTATTTCAAAATTCACTTCAAAATTCACTTCAAAATGACCATCTGAATACAAAAAATAACAACGAACCATACCTTAGTTCACAGAATGAAATTCTGAACGCAAAAAACCTCAAATAAATCAAATAAAAACTCAGAAAAGCTAGACTAATTTTTAAAAATAATTAAAAGTAGCAATCAAACTTTCAAACAAACTTAAAATTCCACTTTAAAATGATAATTTCTACACATAAATTAGCCAAAAACTCGACCTTTGGTATGAATTTCTAAAGTAAAATATTTTGTGAAATTTTCAAAGCCACCTGCTTGGTTTAGAGCGAAATATTTTTTTCCAGAAGGATAAGCCAAAATTAGCGTTCTACCAGACAGAAATACAAAATTTTAAGAATTTTTCATACTTTTGAGAAGTTTTTGCTAGAGTACAATTAAAACAACAATATAAAAAGCTCCATTTCTTGCAGGAAATAATTGAAAAATTCATTAAATGAATGATATTCTAAAGCAAGAACCATATTCTTTATTTGAAGTGGTAAAGAATTTTACGTAAGAAATTGAAATATCTTTGATAAAATTAATACCATTAATACTGCTGCTACAGTTGCTACAACACAAAATTGTTAAAAGTCTGGTATATAGGTATATCGGTGGCCACTTTATCATCATCATCATTTCATCATTATCGTCATCATCATCACAACCATCTTCACGACTATCATCATCAAAACCATCGTCACAACCATCATCATCATCATAAACAACGTCACGTAGCTAACATACATACAGTGCTGTCAAACATGACGTATGCCAAATGATGAATTTATCCAGTAGAATAAGTACCCAAGCTACCATACAAGCAAACAAACATGCATACATACATACAAACAAACAAACAAACATACATACATACAAACAGACATACATACATTCCTCAAATGTGTATACAAATTTATCAAACAACAATAACACTGGCATGATATAAAATATAAACATAAAATTTAAATAATAATCATACATACATATTTATTATACATATATACAAACAAACAAATAAACAAACAAACACATACACATATCTATAGTAGTAGTTGTAGATGATTATCATGGCAATAAAATACTGGTTAGTAAATAACATTTGTCAGTCAAATCACAATGTTAAGACAAAATCAAATCAACGTATATATTAATATGTATGTATGTTTAAATGTATGTATATAGGTTGGTCTGGTTGGTTGGTTGGCCGGCTGGCTGGTTGATTGTTTGTTTGGATTTAGAGTTAAGGTTGTAATCCCACTTACTTAGTATACATATTGTTATGCATGTATGTATGAATGTATGTATGTATGTATATGTTTGTTTTGTTAGTATGTTTGTATATGCTTGGGTGTAAGTATGCGGTTTGAAATACTTTGATCCTACTATAAAAACATGTTAAATTTTTATCTTACATTATCGTACAGCTTGATATCCATTAAAATATTGATCTATACAAGTTTATATGGATTATTATCATCATCATCATCATCGTTCTTCTTCTTATTATTATTATTTTCATTATTATCATCACAATTATTATTATTTTTGTTATTATTATTATTTAATATTCCGGGCTCATCTTATTTGACCACTATCAGAGCGTTAATATAAAGCTAAGTAAGGGTTAATACTCCGCAAAGTATTGCTAAGCCGTGTGTGTGTGTTTGTGTGCTTGTTTGTGTGTGTGTTTGTGTGCTTGTTTGTGTGTGTGTTTGTGTGTGTTTGTATGTGCGTGCGTGTGTGTTTGTGTGTGTATATAAACTAAGTTAGCATAAATTGCTATATTTGTTAGATTTTAACTATGGGAGAATCTATATGGGTAAGGTGGAAGCCTAGGTCGTTTACACACGCACCAACACACACACGCATACAACACATACATACACACACACACATACAAACATACATACAGACATACAAACAAAACATACAAATATACATACTAACATACCAGGTCAATTAACTTTAGGCACGACTGATTGATTGATTGATACATAGTTAGATACACAGATAGATAACTTCAAATGCAAGAGTTTGATAACTTTATAATCGTGAATTAATACGTTTTAAAATTAATAAGACGAAAAATATTAATTTCATAATAATAATAATAAACAATAATAAAAATAATAATAATAAGTTATAATAATGATTGGTTTAAAATTATAAAAGCTATCTTCCATACATTTGGCATCTCAAAAAGTATAGAGCTAACAACAACCAATGTAAAAGCCTATTCGAAATTTTCTAGAAATAGAATCAATACTATTACTATTACTTCTACTACTTCTACTACTGCTACTACTACTACTGCCACTACTACTACTACTACTACTACTACTACTACTACTACTACTACTACTACTACTACTACTACTACTACTACTACTAGTCTACTACTACTACTACTAGTCTACTACTACTACTATTACTTCTAGTCTACTACTACTACTACTACTACTACTACTACTACTACTACTACTACTACTACTACTACTACTACTTCCACTACTACTACCATTACTACTACTGCGATTACTACTACTACTGCTACAACTGCTATTAGTCTACTACTACTACTACTACTAGTCTACTACTACTACTACTACTACTACTACTACTACTACTACTACTACTACTACTACTACTACTACTACTACTACTAGTCTACTACTACCACTACAACAACAACTAATATTATTACTTCCACTACTACTACCACTACTACTACTACTACTACTACAACTGCTACTAGTCTACTACAACTACTACTAATACTACAACTAATACTATTACTTCCACTACTACTACCACTACAACTGCTGCTGCTGCTACTTCTACTACTTCTAATAAAAGTAATAGTGTGTGATAAAATGTACAATTAATCTCTGGCTCTAACTTGAGAATGTCTTTATCTGCATAAATCTTGTCAATTCATGTATTGTTTGATGATGGATGAATGATTGAATGAACGAATGATTGAATGAAGTAATGAAGGAATGGATGAATGAATATAAAGAAATGAAGGAATGATGGAAGGAGTTATTAAAAGAATGAAAGAATAAACCAGCGAAGGCAAACTAAGAACGAACGCGAACATACAAATGAACAAACGAACGAACGAACGAATGAATGAACATATGGTTGAATGAAGTTCATGCATGAATGACTGAAGGAATGAAATATAGATAGAAAGAATGGACAAAAGAAAAAGTATTACCTAGGTCTCATTCATACAACTGCGATCTTTTGTTGCCATAGGAAAATGTGATTTATCATTCATTTTTCTTATTTAAACTGCACACACACACACACACACACACACATACACACAATCACACATACAAACAAACACATACAAACAAATCATCTACGTGACTTGATGATTATAAATAAGCGAAAATTTAGCATCAGATTTGTCGGTCTTTGTCAATATTCATTCCGTGAGATTTTTGTTAGGTTTTATTTAATTTCCTATTCTTTGTTGTTTATTAAAATTTTAATTATTTTATTTAATTTCATTAATATAGTTGTTCATTCATTCAATCGTTCTATCTTTCGTTCATCCATTCGCTCATTTATTCAATTAAAAATTTTCTCATTCATCCAATCATTTATTCAATCATTTATTAATTCATTTATTAATTCATTTATTAATTCATTTATTCATTCATTTATTCATTCAACCGATCGTTCATTCATTCATTCATTCCTATCCAGCTTATATCCCAATCCAAAAGAGAAACAGAAAAGATGGGTTTTGAAATTCCGGAGCCGTTCAAATGGGACAAATCCTTCGAAGTTTTCGTGGGTGTTTTTAAAATTAGCAATCAATCAATCAGGCACTCAATCATTCAATCAACCAGTCAATCAATCAATCAATCAACTGACTGACCAACCAATCGGCCAATCAATATACCAGTCAACCTATCAACCAACCAACTGACTAACTAATCGACCAACCAACCAACAACCAACCATTCAATCAATCAATCAGCTTACAAACCAACCAAACAACCAATGGACCAACCAACCAATCAATCAACCAACCAACTAACCGACCAACCAACCAACCAACCCATCAACCAATCAAACAACCAAACAAACAACCAATCAACCAGTAACCAATCAATTAACCAACCAACCAACCAATCAATCAACCAATCAGTACCAATCCTTGGAT
>NW_008704623.1:1330893-1341198 GCF_000326865.2 Helobdella robusta | reverse complement strand
CCAAACTCATTGACACACATTTCCACAATGAAGAGGTAACTCCCACCACACCACACACACACACACACACACATACACAAACTCTCTCTTTCTCTCTCTCTCTCTCACACACACACACACCACCCATATACACAAACTTTTACAGGCAATGATGAAAAAGGCAAACTATGGTGACTTCGAATCCCACCATAACGCCCACACTGATTTCGTGGCCACCCTAAAATCCGTCACCACCCCCGTCAACGATGCACAGCTTCACTGGGCTAAAGACTGGTCAGTTGAATGATTGATTGAATGAATGAATGAAAAAATGAATTAATGAGTGAGCGATTGAATGGCTGAGTGGTTTATCAAATTGACGGTTTAATATGATTGGTCAATTGTTTTTGCAGTAATTTAATTTGATTTGTTTACGATATCGCTCCTTGGATTTGATTGGTAAATTAATTTTAGATTTTCTTTTTAAATTGATTGGTTAATTAAAAATGATGAAAATAATTTCGTAATATTTTAACTCTCTCTTTCTCTCTCTCTCTTTTTATAAGGCTTGTGACCCACATTAAAGGCACTGACTTCAAGTACAAGGGGAAATTGTGAAGGAAATAATAACAACAATAATAAAAATAATAATAATAATAACAATAATAATAACTAAAATTATTTTTATTATGCATTTGAAATGACTGAGTAAATCAATTTCACCGAAAGCAAAGTTTTGTGTTTTCATCGTAATAAATAAAAGAAAATAGCTGAATGAATATATATGTATGTATATATATATATAAATAATAAAAGTTATACAACAAAATTAAAACTACTAGGGTGTTACATTTTTCCCTGTGCTAACTTACGGCTCTGAGTCCGGGACAATCTCTAAAGGAATGGGAATAGTTTGTAGGTCCCGTCTTTAGTCCTCATGCCAAATGAGCTGCATTTGCCAAATTTCCGTGTTTGACTATTTTCACCAGCGGGGTTCTAATCGATCAGTTTTTGGGTGTCTTTTGAATTGTGGGCAACAATCGCTTAGGTTTTGGCTATTAGTCCAAAAGTTTGGCCCAAAAAATAGCTATAGTTAGTGTAGTCTTGAGTTTCAAGGGTTGTCATAATAATAATATTAATAATAAAACGTAATTTTTCAGCCCATCTTTGATTTATACCTGGTAGTTGCTATGGTGACGACAAGGAAATTTTCATTATTATTATCGTTGCTACCTGTATATTTTTGCTTAAAAAGAATTATTATTTTTCAAAAGAATTTAAGTAATTAATTTATCAACAGCAATAATAATAATAATTATTATTATTGTTAATTATTATTATTATTATTAACTGTATTATTTTATTTAGATTATTTTCACAAAAATTTAATAATTAAATAATTAATTTGTTTAATAGTTATTAGTAGTATTATTGATTTTATTTATAACTTAAATTATTATTATGAATAATAAAAAAATATATAGTAATTATGATCTGAAAACGACAAATGAAAGCTTTATGAAACTGGCCAGGTCTAGTATGCTTAATTTTTTTCATTTCATTCCCCTTACTACTACCAGCGCTGTTGCTTTGCTACTACTGTTACTACAACTACTACTTCTACTGCTGCTGCTGCTACTACGACTACTACCAAACTAATTTATTATTTTTTCGTAGTCAAATCCCGCCATTAAAATTACGCGACGATGATGATAACGATGACGATGGTGGTGGTGGTGATGAGGATGATGATGATGATGCTTCTTCGATTGCTTTTGTCGAGGTTCCCGCCAAAAATATTTCCGAATCAAATTATAATCTGACGCAGCGAGCCGCACTCAACAGCAAATATCAATACCACAACAACAACAACCATAATAATAATAATAATAATAATAATAATAATAATAATAATAGTAATAATAATAATAATAATAATAATAATAATAATAATAATAATAGTAATAATAATAATAATAATAATAGTAATAATAATTTTAAAATGTGCGACGAACTTAGCTCGATGTTCGCCGGCTTTACTGAGGTACCCTACAGCAAAGAAGAGGAAAAGAGGATATCAGATAAGGTGCCTGTTGAGTGGTTTTTTTTTAATATTTTGTCATTGTTGTTGTTTGATTTTTTGTTATTGTTGTTACTGTTGTTGTAATTACTGGTGATGATGATGATTGTGATGATGATGATGACGACGATGATGATGATGATTGTAGGAAGACTTGGAAAGAAAGAATAGAAAGCTGAAATTGCTCAACACCGCTATAACCGACCAACTCTGGAGGTGATGATGATGATGGTGACGATGGTGATGATGATGGTGGTGATGATGATGATGGTGACGATGATGATGGTGATGGTGGTGACGATGATGATGACGATGATGTTGATAATGATAATAATAATAATGTTTATTAAAATATTTATGATGATGATGACGACGACGATGATGATGATAACGATTATGTTGAAGATAATAATGGTCAAGTGATTTACTATTATAGCTTTATCATCAACAACATTCATCACCATCATCATCATCATCTTCATTCTCATCATTATCATTATCATCACCACCATCATCATCATCATCACCGTCACCATCATCATTTTAAATAAACAGGCCAGTTCTAAGCGATCCAACTCAATCAAAAATTAAAAAATCATCATCATCAGCACAACAATCGTCATCGTCATCATCATCACAAGAACATCATCATCAGATGGGCGATAGAAGGGTTCCACCTCGCTATCTTCACGACACTTTGTTACTACCGTTGTTTGTTGTTGAGATTAGCTATAATTTTGATATGTTGTTGCTATTATTATTATTGATACTATTGTTATTATTATTATTATTATTGTTGTTATTGTTGTTGCTGTTATTTTTCTCTTTTAAAGGGTTAAGACATCAAACTCCACAACCGAGTGTTCCCTGAGCAACGTCATCGTCTTCGAAGCCAGAGTTATTTCCACGTAATAACATCTATTCATTTTTCGTTCATTCATTCATTCATCCATCCATTCATTCATTCGTTCGTTTATTCATTCATTCGTTCGTTCGTTCGTTCATTCATCCATTCATTCATTCATTCAGGATGAATAAAGAGTCACTGAAAGACATCATGGGTTTTTATTTTGCCATCGATGGCAGCATAACTATTTACGAATACAAGCAGTTTGGGAGAGAGTAAGAAGCTGGCTTCACTGATTGATAGATAGATTGATTGATTGACACACACTCCTCACTCACACAGCACTCCTCACACATGCACTTCTCACTCTCTCTCTCTCTCTCACACACACACACACACACAAACGCAGATCAAAAATCCTTCCACTCATCAAACGCAACACCTACACGCACATGCGCGGCCCTCGCAAGGGCGAAAATTACGTCATCACTGACGTCATACAAGTAGTTAATTATGCTAATGAGGTTATACACACATCTCCATGCATAAATTATGCTAATTGTGCAGGGCAATGACCTGGAATTCCCCACCCAGAAACAGCCATTGCCCGATGTTTGGAAAAACCAGGATAAGCTAATTGTAAATATTATGTCCGTTGATATTGAAGCTAAGAGAAGCATATTGTTAGTAAAAGAATGAATGAATGAATGAACGAATGAATGAATGAATGAACGAACGAACGAACGAAAGAACGAATGAGGAGATAAATGGATGGATGGATGAATAAATAAAAAATATTTGATTACATAGATTAAAAAACATTGATAAATATCAACACGAAAATGTTTGGAACAAGTTACACATGCCAAAAACAGATGCCGAAGAAAGGTACATAAGGATACCCTACCAAGTTAAAGGTACCTTAATAATAAGAATGATAATTTGTACATTTATTCATTCATTCAATTATTCTTTTATTCATTCGTTCATCAATCTGCTCATTCATTCGTTCTTTCATTTAATAATAACGTTGAAATTAATTATACGTTGAGTGAATGAACAAGTTAATTAATGGATGAGTTAATGACTGGATACGTGAATAGATGAATGAATGAATTAATTAAAAAATGTTTAAATGAATGAATAAACAAATAAATTAATAAGCACCTTAGATATTTATTGCGTTATACTTCAGGAAAAAAAAAACCACCAACTGAACAATCATTCGTTTAATCAGTCAATCAATTAATCCAACAACCAACCAACCATCCAACAAACAAACCAACCACAGAAAATACCCGACAACAACTCAGCCACAAACCGATAACTACTTACCTGAATATCGGCAATTATTACCGTCGAGTTTGCCAGAGTGAAAAATCGACCGAAAAGGTCAATGTCTACGAACTGGAAGCAGGGCTTGCCAAGTTCGAGATTACTCTATCAGACAACGTTTGCTTGTTTTTTATTTTAAAATATTTGAAGTTATTTCAACTCAGTGCCTATTCATACGTCATTGTTATAAGTTCCCATTTTAGAACGTTCTACCAAACCTACGCTGTCATATTTTTGGTGTTTTATTTTTAGGCAGTTCTTTCAACTCTATGTGTGCCGTTCATTCTTTCAATCAGTCATTCACTCGGTTATTCATTCATTCATTCGTTTAGTTATTCATTCATTCATTTCGTTTTTAGAAATTATCCGGAATTTTAGAAATCCTAGATCCAGATAGCACGAGTTTTGTGAGCTATCTCAGCTTCATGAGGTACGTCCTTGGTGAGATGGAGTCTGAGAGAAAATGTCTCGTTTTGAAAGTAAAATTTTTTTTATGGAAAACTTACATAATTATTTTATTATAATTTAATAAATATATATCATTATTATTTTCTTATCAATAAATATAAATACATCAATCAATCAACCAATCCATCCATCTATCAACCAATCAATGTCCGCAGGCCTTTTTGAAGATAGATTCGACACGAAACGGTATAATCAGCACATCACTGATACACAAATTCCTAAACGCTCTGAAGCATGCCAAAGTCAAGACGAGTTAGGGGAATATTCTAGTCATTCTTACAATTCAATGAAACACACAGACACATACACATAAACAACACACACACATAAACAGACATACATACACAGATCTTATACCACACAAACAGAAGAAAAAAGTGACGAAGAAATCAAGAAAACATTCGAAAACGCCTTCAAAGACAGCAGCAACCTAGCGACACAACCTAAGACCACAGTCACCTACAGGGAATTTGAAGAATTATTTGAAGGCCTAAGCCTGAAAATCGCATCGAACGTGGAATTCTCAAATATTTTAAAAAATATGTGGAGTGTGTAGCCATGTTACAACCTAAAAATTTGAATCGAACGTGGAATTCTCAAATATTTTAAAAAATATGTGGAGTGTTTGGCCATGTTACAACCTAAAATTCTTCTTAAATACGTGAAGTGTTAGCTAAAAAAATCTTTCTGAAACTTAGAACCTAATGAGGGATTGTGAGAATCACTTACACAACAAGTGCTAATAATAATGCTAAACACAACCACGTGTTATTCTACAAGCCAAAATTCTTCTCGAATATATTCAATTTTAGTGAAATTTTTTACGTAGCCTTGTTAAACTGCTGAAACACACATAGACGTACACACACACACGCACATGCAAATACACATACATTTCATTTTTTTTAGAGAATCCAATGTCAGTTAAAAATATGTCACACATGTGTTCTTATATTCATGTAGGTTTTAATGTTGTCATTAAATATCTGACAAAACTCACATGCTTCTTAATGGTAAATGTTTCATACAAATGCCCAAATGGTTGTGCATATATGTTTATTCATGGTTTATGATTAAAAAAATCAAGTGAGGTAGACAAAAATGACATCTAGCGGAATAAATAAAATACAGAAAGTTATCAGCTATCTTCAGATCTCATAATCCACCATCACAATGTCTGTAGCCAAAATAACATAAAAAAGAAACAAAAAAGAAACACAAAACACCAGAAACAATAAAACATCAAGCACAATGGCTACAGAGCTTTATCAGTGATTATTCGCTCATCATTAGATAGCTTCAAAATCAGCCCACCAAAAAAAGCTATTCCCTAATTAGCTTAGCTTAACATAGAATCAGATGTATGAACTCAGAGGATGGTTTGAAGCAATGGTGCACTACTGGCACAAGGCTAAAAACCGAAGTTAATTCACATTTTTTTCTTAATCTGACTTGTTTCCATTGGAAAGCACACACGGGTGCACATTCAGAGGTGGATAACAAGTCGACAAATATCTAAAAAATAACATTTTTAATTAATAAAACGATCAAAATGTTTCATAACACAAGCGAGGCCCATTGAAATTCAAAACATCCATTGGGCATGGATCGTTATGAAATGAAAAACAGTATCACCTCAATCCTATACTGACCTCACTAACGTAAAAGAATGAAATCAGTCAAACTTTTATGAGGCTGAACGTGAGATACTGAATGATAATGTAGTGTTAGATCGGCCATTTTGGACCCCATTTACAAAGAAACGTGGTCCTTAGAAAGAGCCAAAACTAATTATTTATGCCACTTTTGACGCCATTGGCGGCAAGAAAAATCCGCTAAGGCAACACAGTTGGCAAAAAAATAAAATATAAATTTAATTAATTAAAACTTCAAAGAGTGAAACACTAATCTAATCAGTAGGCAAGTTAAATTTGCCTCAGAAATACCACTAAGCAATCACAATTTAAAATCATCTGAGTAAGGAAATTAGTAAAATAACATCATCGGCAATCTAATTAATGAAATATTTAGTAAAAAAAATACTAAAAAATCAATTTAAAGTCAAAAATTCGTAAATTAGGAGAGCGAAGCCTCTACAACACCGGCCAGGGAGAGAAATGGAGGAGGAAATGGCTTACTTGCAAAGACATGAAATAGAAAAAACGTAATTTTTATTAATATTATTTTTTGATAATTTAAAACTTTACATTAATTACTTTATTTTATAATATTTATAATTTTTATTGTTATAATTTTTATTTATTTATTAAAATAATCAAGTAATTTATTGTCTCTGAATTTTAATTAAAGAACTTTAAAAAACTTCACCATCTCTTGGCCTCATCAAAACATAAACAAAGCGAATAAATTTGAATTTAATTTTACGATTTTTTAAACAAAATGCTTTAAATAAAATAAATCTCAATTAAATATAAAATGTCTTAATTCGTCAAAAATCTGAATAGATATTTCATTTCTTATCTGATGTGAAAATCCGACATTTTGATTTAGGTCACAATTTTTCACTCAATTAAAAAGCCAGGTAAAAAATTATTCTATGAAGTTTTTGGTGAAGTATTTTAAATTTTAAAAATTCTGATAATTAAGAAAATCGCTTGGATTAGTTTTCATTTGAGTCCTGTGATTATCAAAATGTCATTTTGCGTTTTAAAGTCTGTCATTTATTTAATTTGCTACTTGAAAATAAATTATTATTGAATTTTTTTGTAATTTTGTAATTTGTTTATTTTATTTTAGAATTAGTAAATTAGTGAAAAGAATGTCTAAAGATAAATCATCAAGTAAATATTTCGGGGAAAGCCTAGCCAACTTAACGAAACGTGAAGGTGTCGTCATCCCTAATTTAGTGTATAAGTTGACAAAATACCTTCTAGAACATGGTCAGTAACAACTTCACTAACTGAAATAATAATCAATTATTAATATATCTATCGGAATTTCAATTTATTCATATAAAATAATCAACACTTATTTTCTAATCAATCAGGGCTAGACCAAGAGGGAATATTCAGAATCAATGGCAGCATAAAAACGGTTGAAAAACTCCGAGCTCAGTTCGACAAAAAAGGAGATGCGAACCTGGATGCAGACATGGTGGACCCCGCCTCCGTTGCCAGTTTGTTGAAGTTATTTCTTAGGGAGTTGGAAGATACAATTGTACCTGCCAACATGACCCAACAGTTCCTAGAGGTCCAAGAAAGTTAGTGTATTTCGTCTTTTGTTAATTATTTTTTTTTACTATTCTTATTTAACTTTTTATGTTATTTATCATTATAATTATTTCCATTTATTATTTTTTTTATCTTTCAAATTTAAAAAAAAAATATATTAAAGAATTATTTTTACAAAATTGTGTTTACCAGAATCGTTGAAAGATTGTAAATTAGTATCAATGAAATTAAAAAATCTCGTCTGCCGACTACCGTACGAGAATAGATGCATGCTAAAATATCTTTGCGCATTCCTCGTGCTGGCCGCCAAGAAGCGTGCCTATTCTAAGATGAATTCGACGGCTTTGTCGACAGTGTTTGGACCTAACATTTTCAAGTTTGTTGACATTTTCTGCCATCGTTATCATTACTTTAATCATTATCATTACCATCATCTACATCACAATCTCTATCATCATCTTTACAATCATCATCATCATCATTACAATCATCATCATTATCAGGTGTGGTCCGGGTTTTTCCGGATTGAAAGAACAGGGTGTGACTAACTGCATAATGCTGCAGTTTATAAATAAATACGACGAGATTTTTGTCGATTCTGCCGATGAATTATTGCCCTATGATGATAAATTTTCTTTGGTTGGTTGGTTTGGTTGATTAGTTGTTAGTTGCTTGAATGGATTATAAAATAAAATTAGTTGATTGGTTGGTTGATTGAGTTAGTTTTATTCATTCATTCTTTCATTCATTCATTCATTCATTCATTCATTCATTCATTCATTCATTTATCCTAATCACTAATTAAGGATTACTTATTGAGAGAGTTGAAACGCTCACGGAACCTACAGCAGCAGAACTACAATCTGAAAACATTATCATTATCATCACCGATGCTGGCGTCGTCGTCGGTCACTACACCAACCACGACAACAACAACAACATCATCATCATCGTCATCAACAAAAATGACGTCATCGTCGTCGTCATCATTGCTACTGAAATCCTCTAAATCTGTGTACATTGTCGACACGTTACCGTTACAACATAATAGGGATAACAATAGTTGTATTAATAATAATAATAATAATAATAATGAAGATGATTATGATAATGATAATGATGGTGGTGGTGGTAGTTTGAGTCGTAAAAAGTTGTTGCCGGCAAATGTTAAAGTCAAAGTTTTGCCGACAGCAGTAACTACAGCAACAACCGCGACATCATCATCATCATCATCAAGTCACAATAATAATAATAATAATAATAATAATAATAATAATAAAACTAATAATAATAATAATAAAACTAATAATAATAATAATAAGCCAGCATCTCCACCGTCATCTAAATCATCATCATCAACACTCAACCAATTTGACATTTTTAAATCCAACAACAAAGCCAATAATAATAATAATAATAATAATAATAATAATAATAATAATAATAATAATAATAATAATTATAATAAAAATAATAATAATAATAAAAATAGAAACAACAACAATACAACAGCTACTACTACTACTAGTATTACTACTAACATTGAAAAGATTGATTCAGAAAACTACCGCAACAATGACGATGATGATGATGATGTTGGTGTTTATGATGATGATGATCTCAAGTTTCGCGGTAATGGTGATGATACTGTTGGTAATGGTAATGATATTGCCGGTAATGGTTATGCTAGAATATCACTATCATCATCTCAGACGACGACGACGATGATGATGAATGTTGAGGATGATGATGATACAGGCGTCCGTAATGATAACGAATCTGTTGTTACTCCAAAGAGATTGGCTAGAAGAAGGTTTGTCTATTTGGTTGGTTGGTTGGTTGGCTGGTTGGTTGGCTGGCTGGCTGGTTGTTTGATCATTTTTTCGTCTGTTCTTTTATAAAAAATTATGATTATTGCTCTTTTTATTATAATTACTCTTATTATTATTATTTTTATTGTTCTTATTATTGTTCACCCACTTCACTCATTTAAGGAGTTCAACTGAGTTTGAAGTGGTGGTCTTGTCTGAAAGGTAATTTTTGTATTATATTATGACTTCGTAAATAGTTTCTCTCTCTCTCTCTCTCACTCTCTCTCTTTTTTCTCTCCTCTCCTCTCTCTACACACACACACACACATACACACACACGCACACACACACGCACATACAGATAGAGCTAGAGAGATAACGAATCTCTTAGATACAACCTTCTCCTACACACACACACACACACACACACATACACACACATACAAAGAGACACATACACACAAACAAACATACATACATACATACATACATACATACATACATACATACATACATACATACAAACATACATACATACATACAATAGGGTTTTAACTGAGGTGGACAAGTTAATAAAGAGGTACATATTCAACG
>NW_008704623.1:1320893-1323393 GCF_000326865.2 Helobdella robusta | reverse complement strand
TTATGTTCTTGTACATATCTCTGATAAGCATTGCACCAGGCCAGATATTCCCGCCTCCAAATGCTCTCCTTTGATTGGTCGACCCTGTTACCCGGTTGAACCGCTGTGATTGGTTAATTTTTTTAGGTTAGTCAACTATTTCTACAATCAAATTGTTAGTTGATTAAAAGAATAATCAACGAATTGATGGGTTAATAATTTTCCAGCCAGTGAGATGATGAGTTTGTTTATTGAATATCCAATGGAATGACAGGCTAGGGCTATTAAGTTTTTTCAATTCAATAAATCACATTTAGCGAATTTACATGCCAGGCACAAAAGATCCCTTAGAAAATGAAAGTAACACAACTTTTAAAATAAATTGGTTTATTCATTTACTCATTCATTCATCCATTCATTCATTCATTCATCCATTCATTCATTCATTCAACAAACTCACATCTCACGACGACATGGTGTCCCGCGACCAGTACGTTTTGAACTGAACAACTATATGTACCTGAAAAATTTCATTCATTTCTTCATTCCATCCTTCATTCACTCATCCATCCATTCATTCATTTATTCATTCATTCATTCATTCATTCATTCACCCATTCATTCAATCATTCATTCAATCATTCATTCATTCATTCATACATTCACTCAACCATTCATTCATTCATTCATTTATTCATTCATTTATTCATTCATTCATTCATCACCATTATGATGCGGCTTAACTTCGACCAATAGTAGACCGTGGTCTTGCGTTATGACCTGATTCTCGTTATCGTTTCGAATCAAGCGCGCTGATTGGCTGTCAATAAACTGCCACGTGACCTAATTACATAGATATCGAAATGAATGAATAGACGAATAGATAAATAAAATAATATATAGGAAACAGTATACCATTTAAATCAAACTCATTCATTATCGGCTCGTACAGACGGTCATCATCATCCTCAACAATAACAACAACAACAACATTATCAACAACAACGACAATGACAACAACATCATTAACATCAACATCAACAACATCAAAAACAATAACAACATCATCAACAACAACAACATTATCAATAACAACAACTATGACAAAAACATCATTAACATCAACAACAACAACATCAAAAACAACAACACCACCAACAACAACAACATTATCAACAACAACAACAACATTATCAACAACAACAACAACATTATCAACAACAACAACTATGACAACAACATCATTAACATCAACAACAACACAACATTATCAACAACAACAACTATGACAACAACATCATTAACATTAACATCAACAACATCAAAAACAACAACAACAACATTATCAACAACAAAAACTATGACAACAACATCATCAACATCAACAACATCAAAAACAACAACAACAACATTATCAACAACAAAAACTATGACAACAAAATCATTAACATCAACAACAACAACAACCTTGTTATTGACATTGTTGGGCATGTTACACGCCGACTTGCACTCCAGATAAAGGTTGGAGTCTTCTGTGGCTTCGTGGGTTTTCATACTTTGCTCTGTTAAATTGATAACTAAATAAATAACAATAGTAATAATAATAAATAATAATAAAATAATAATAATATAATAATAATATATTAATTATAATAATATTATAATAATAATAATGTTAAATTACGTTGGCAAGATTTAACGCATAGATCACTGTTCTCATCTTCCATTGATTGCAGGAGACTGTACGAATGAATGAATGAATGAATGAATGATGAATTAATGAATGAATAAAGAATGTATGAACGAATGAATGATTGAATGAATCAATCAATAAATCAATCAATCAACCAAATCAATCCAATCAATCAATCAGTAAACGAATCACAAATAAATAGACAGATAAAAGAATGAACGAATAAAGGAATGAAGGAACCAACCCCTCCTTATAAGGCATGCAGAGAGCGGCATTCAGGTTCCAGCCACAGTAAGGGTCGGTGGTACATGCGTCGCACTTTAAATGCTTCGAACACATCTGAACGTCAATCTGCATCACTAGATCATCCGTTGTTATGTACAAGAAGGATGACTGCAATTGATCGGTTGGTTGGTAGGTTGGCTTGTTGATTGGTCGGTTGGTTGATTGGTTGGTTGGCTAGATGGTTGGTTAGTTGGTTGGTTGGTTAGTTGGTTGGTTGGTTGGTTGGTTGGTTGGTTAGTTGGTTGGTTGGTTGGTTGGTTGATTGGTTGGATGGCTGGTGACTGATATTTTGAATGAGTCAATCAATCCATAATTCATTAACTTAGTCTTTCTTTCATTCATTAATTTATTCATTCAACTAATCAATCCATAATTCATTCATTTAATCTTGCTTTCATTCATTCATTAATTCATTCTACTAATCAATCAACCAATAATTCATTCATTCATTCATCAAATCGGACGGACGACACCACTTTATAAG
The DNA here is from genome assembly GCF_000326865.2 of Helobdella robusta. Taxonomy (NCBI): domain Eukaryota; kingdom Metazoa; phylum Annelida; class Clitellata; order Rhynchobdellida; family Glossiphoniidae; genus Helobdella; species Helobdella robusta. Next base: position 1,320,952 of record NW_008704623.1, on the reverse strand, counting down.
GTGGAGGAGTGTGCAGCATCATGCGCCATATCGGTTGTAAAGAGTTCTGACTGGCTTCA
>NW_008704623.1:1316352-1318458 GCF_000326865.2 Helobdella robusta | reverse complement strand
AACCAAACAAATCAACCAACCAGTCAATCAACCAGCCAACCAGCCAATCAAAGAACAAACTACTCAATCACAATCAACTAACCAAACACAACTAACCAACCACAACTAACCAACCACAACTAACCAAATCAAGCAATCAAATTCAACCAACCACAACCAATCAAAATCAACCAACCAAATCAACCAATCAAAATCAACCAACCAAATCAACCAATCAAAATCAACCAACCAAATCAACCAATCATAATCAACCAACCAACCACAACTTACAAATTTCATCGAATCGAAACGCCACTTCGTTCTTAATGACTGAGCAGTTGAGGCGGGCTTTCACGAAGGTGGTGAACCTGTTTTCACCATTCCCCATGTCACCCTGCCGGTGATTACAATAATGATGGAATGATGATGGTGGTGGTGATAGTAATGATCTTGAAATTGTTGATGATGATCACGATGAAAATTAACGAACTGACTGATCAGCCAACTAACCAACCAATCAATCAGCCAATCAATCAAACAATCAACCAATCAACCAGCCAGTCAATTAAACAATTAACCAACCAACCAATCAACCAGCCAATCAATCAAACAACCAACCAACCAACCAACCAATCAATGAATTAATCAACTAGCCAATCAATCAACCAACCAATCAATCAACCAACTAACCTTGCATATTCTAGCAACTCTAGAATGAACGGTAAATACACTCTGGTGGGCAAGTTCTCTGAAGAAGACGTAGATGAAGTCACCGATGTCAAACGTTCCAACGAACTGTGCTTCTGTTGATGTTGTTGTTGATGATGTTGTTGTTGTTGATGTTGTTGTTGTAGTTGATGTTGTTGTTGTAGTTGATGTTGTTGTTGTTGTTGTTGTTGCTGTTGATGATGTTGTTGTTGTTGATGTTGATGTTGTTGTGGATGATGTTGATGTTGTTGCTGTTACCTTTTTCTTTAAACGAACACTGTCTCACTCAACACATTGGTTTTACAAGTATAGAAATAATTAGTTCAATTAATCACTCGCTCGTTCACTATGCAAATCAATAAATCAATCAATCAATCAATCAATCAATCAATCAATCAATCAACCAATCAATCAATCAATCAATCAATAACCAACCAATCAATCAACTATTCAACCAACCAACAAACCAGCCAGCCAGCCAACCAACCATTCAAAAAATCGTACTCTGTCCGTAGAAGCTCTTTATAATTATCACCATCATTCCCGCCATTGTCGACGCCATCTTGAAAAGGGCTGCCGCCATCTTGAATGGGGCTACCGCCATCTTGAAAATAATTTCCAAGCTCACTGACGTACAACCTCGGCCGTAGCAAAATGGAATTCGCCATCCCGAAGTCGAACATCGTTGCAGAAAGTATGAAACTGACTTCAATTGGTTTGCGCATGGCTGTGGAATAATTTGGAATAATAATTATTACAACTATAATTATCAATAATTATAAATAAATAATTATAACATAGAATTATTGTTATAACAAAGATTTAGTTACAAAATTGTAATAAACTAATTACAAAGATATTGTAGCAATAATGTAGCAGCAAAGATATAGTAATAAAGATAAAAACAAAGATATAATAACAAGGATATAATGACAAAGATATAATAACAAAGATATAATAACAAAGATACGATAACAAAGATATAATAACAAAAATATGATAACAAAGATATAATAAAAAATGACAACGGACTTGCATATACACTGGTGAAGTTGGAGTCTGGCTCGTATGGACAGCGTCCGCGGAAATTTTTTTGCATGTCCAAAATTTTTAGGTCGGTTTGCTGGATGGTTGGTTGGTTGGTCAGTTGGTTGTTTGGTGATTGGTTCGTTGATTGATTAGGTGATTGATTGATTGGCTAATTGGTTGTTGATTAATTGATTGATTGATTGGTTGATTGACTGGTTGGTTGATTTGTTGATTGACTGGCTGGTCGATTGGTTGATTGACTGGTTGGTTAGTTTACTGGTTGATTGATTGAATGGTTGATTTGTAATAAAAGATTTATTAGTTGGATGGTTTTTTGATTGACTGATTGGTTGATTGGATGGATGGTTGGTTGGTTAATTAATATAAACA
>NW_008704623.1:1306608-1315155 GCF_000326865.2 Helobdella robusta | reverse complement strand
GCTTGAGTCCCCGCAATATTTAGTCCCTCGGGCCCGCACAATGATGAGCCCCCCAATGTTTTGTTACAGAAATTAAATATTTTTTTAGATATAATTTTAAATATTTTCTAAACTTCCCATACTAATTTTCATATTTAGATCTGGCGATTTGTATATCGTAATTTAAGCAAAAAACGACACCAAATTCAATGACTTTTGGCATGAAACAACTTTGAAAGCTGCAAAAAATAATACAGAAGCCCCATCACTGTCGCGCATAAGTCGTGCCCCCCCCCAAAAAAAGGGACTAAGGTGCAAACCTGACCCAAAGGAGTATTTTAAAAGAATTTATATTCATGCCGTACTTGAATGTCTGAAAACAAATTCAAATCTGAAGGGTTTTTATAGCACAAAACATTGAAAACTCAGTTCTAAGTGCTTTTAAGTTTGCAGGATCAAGATGTAAAAGTTTCAAAGGTTTTGGAATATCACTGGAATGATGCAAATGAAGATCGTCTTATTCGACACATGAAAATGTTCCGAGACCTCATCTCCCATCATTGTAGTAATTCGATTAAGGAAATCCAAAGTATACAAGAAGAAAGAATAAATGAATGAATGAATAAATGAATGAATGAATGAATGAATAAATGAATGAATGAATGAATGAAAGAACGGACGAACATTTAGCAGGTATAGAACGGGGCTAGCAGAGCCACTGCTGCAAACGTACAGTCTTCCATTGTCCAGCGAGACGATGTTCCTGACATGGTTCAGACATTTGTAAGCCTTATTACGATAAATAATAATAACAATTATTATTATTATAATTATTATTATTATAATTATTATAATAATTATAATTAGTATTATTATTGTTATTATTATGATTATTATAATTATTGTTATTATTATTATTATTATTGTTATTATTATTATAATTATAATAATAGTAACAATTATTATTATTATTATAATTATTATTATTATAATTATTATAATATTTATAATTATTATTATTATTATACTTGTTTGATGCCCACGTGACTGCAGTGTTCTTGGCGGTTTGATAGGAAGAATGATTCGTCGTATGCCGTGAGATTCAATGAAGCTGTGGGGTGCTGATGATGATAACTATGATGATGATGATGATGATAATGATGATGATGATGATTATGATGATGGTGGTGGTAAAGGTGGGGGTAATGGTAATGATAATACTGGTGACGACGACGATGATGATGTTGATGTGAATATGGTGATGATGAGCTGTATGTATGCATGTGAAGGCATGTTCTATTGGTTGTGGTGAGAATGATGACAACTTAACTCCACCATCATCATCACAACTATCTTAATCATCATCATCATCTGTACTACCATAATCATCATCACCACTACCATAATCATCATCATCATCGTCGTCGTCGTCTTCGTCATCGAGACCTCAGTCATTTGAGACATTATTAATTCAAAAAATTCCAATCAAGCCAGGTGTGTGTGAGTGTGCGTGCGTGCGTGTGTGTGTGTGTTTATTTGCGTGTGTGTGTGCGCGCGTGTGTGTATTTGTTTGTTTGCTTGTGTGTTTTTTCGTTTTCGTTTTTGTTGTTATTATTATTGTTATTATTGGTTTTTTTTCTTTGGTCCTCGTCATTATTTTATCGACGTCATCATCATCAAAACTATCACTACAATCATCATTATCATCCTCATCGTCATCACTATCATAACCACCATCATCATCATCATTATCATCATTATTATCATCATCATGCTTACCCTTGATATGTCAAGGGCGTCCAGTCGGTGTAGGAAGTCTCTGGAGGCAGTTAATTTTAAAAGGGGGAAGAATTTTAAATTCGTCATCATTATCATGATTGCCTTTATCATCATCATCGTCATCATTATCATCACCACCATCATCGTCGTCATCATCATCATAATCATCATCATAATCATCATCATCATCATAATTATCATCATCATTATCACCACCACCATCATCATCATCACACCATCATCATCATCATCATAACTAACACTCCGCCCACATATATCACGCTTTCGTTTTTCCTATCCAGGGAGATGTGCCTGAAGTAAGGGTTCTTCGGTCCACCATGATACTGATGCTGCTGATGATGATGATGATGCTGATGATGATTCGAGTAAACGTTGAGTTCTGTGTTGAGGTCTGCATGATGATGATGATGATGATGATGATGATAGTGACGATGATGAAGATGATGATGACGACGACGATAATGATGATGATGATAAAGATGGAAAAAAATGCAATAACAATATCCATAACAACAACAACAACAACAATAATAATAATAATAATGACGACGACGACGACGATGATAATGTTAGACTCATCCAAAATATCATTGCCCGGTTTAATTTTTATTATACAAAATTATTATGTATGTATGTATGCATGCATGCATGTATGTATGTATATATGTATGTATGTATGCATGCATGCATGCATGTATGTATGTATGTATGTATGTAAGTATGTATGTATGTATGTATGTATGTATGTATGTATGTATGTATGTATGTATGTATGTATGTATGTATGTATGTATGTATGTTAAAACCAAATCGTGATGAATGACACCAAACAGTCAAACATCTGATTAAAAGNGGTTAACACTTTAATGTATCGTTAGTCTCACACGTCGCCGTTTAAGTTAATATTTTCCGACACACAAATACGCAGAAATCGCTGCAACAAACACGAGATGTGGTTTATTGCAAAAAAGAACTCTCTGTTGTTACCTGACCGAACACAAATCATTTTACACAATGTTTTAATAAATTTTGAAGTATTGGGGTCCATGGGTCCAAGGACCTCGATACATATTGGCAAAAAATCTAAGGAAGGCAGGGCGTGTTCATATTTTTTAATTTTTTCGTCCGATGCCCTGATTGCAGCAAAACAACATTCTTTGCTGGTAAGGTGAACGTAGCGCTCGGCCAAGGTACCAGGAACCGTAACATCCCAAGCCAAACATTTACCGGCTCTCCAGGGAGTAAGAGTACAACCGTCTGGTCGCTTGCCATCTTGCACTGAAATGCCAGATGGTTCCTTCAAAACAGGAATTTAGAAAGAAGCCGGCAAATGTAATCATTCAAAGCTGAATGACGAAATGACGGCCTCCACCTAAGCGGCAAACCAAACCATGATGACCAAATTCGTCCGCCTCCGCGCCGCAGCGACACAGATATTTATTTTGTATACTTAGGCCAAGTCTGAAACTAACGGAAAATCTAACAGACTCGTCATCGAGTCTGGTGCCTACGGAAGTGTTGGGCCACGACCTCAACCAACCACAACTAACATCACTAGTTGCAGCCAATAAGCGGGCGGAGGAAGAAGCACCGACACCAGTAGACAGAAGTTAATGAAAAGTCTTCTTATATTGCTCATCTAAAATTTGAGCTTGTAAAGGGCTTTCAGGTGTGGTCGGCAGTGGTGGGATGTCACAGCAACAACAAAATTGGCAAAGGAAGGTGGACTGGAGGTCAAGAGTGGCAGCGGCAGAAGATTTATAGACGATTGGTGCCAACTGAACCACACTAAGTAACCCCAGACCACCATACCGCACCGGCAGCTGAGCCTGGGACCAACCACTGTCAGTCAAATGAACATTGCAAATGGCTGACAAGGCGGTACGCAAAATGTATGTATGTATGTATGTACGTACGTACGAAAAAGTAGAGGGCCTAAGATTGAGCCTTGAGGTACGCCGTTTAGGATGAAGGCCGTAGTAGATTGGTGATTTTCAACGGAGACGTATTGTTTACGTGAAGAGAGATAACTCTTAATCCAATCGTTGGCTACGTTTCTGACACCATAAAGTTTTAGTTTGTTTAGTAAGATGTTATGATTGATTACATCAAATGCTTTGGAAAGGTCTAAAAATAATCCAATTGAAAGCTTTTTGTCATTCAACCTGGATAAAATGTGATGTATGAAATCAAGAGTAGCAAGCTCTGTGGAGTGGTTTGGCCTAAAACCGTATTGATTATTGCAAAAAAATTTTGTTGGCCTCAAAAAAGGAGAACAACCTAGTATAAACTAATTTTTCAAGAAGTTTGGATAGTGGAGAGAGAAGAGAAATGGGTCTATAGTTATTGATGTCATCAGGTTTACCGTTTTTAACTATAGGAATAACTTTAGAGGTTTTAAAAGTATCAGGGAATACACCAGTGGACAAAGATAAATTGAAAATATGGATTAGGGGAATTGTTAAATTGTGAATTGTATTTTTTATTAAAAACATATTTAATCCGTCAACAGCAACCGATTTATTATTTTTCATCTTGGCAGTTAAAGTTATCAATTCAGAAGTTGAGATGGGGTAAAAATCAATAGAATCAGATAGAGAGCGGCTTATGAATGAAATCGGATTAGTTGAAATAGCAGGAAGAGTAGAAAGAAGTTTGTTGCAGATAGTAATAAAGTGTTCGTTCAAGTGTTCACATATGTCCTGTTTGTCGTCAATGGGGATGTTGTTAATGGTGAGTTTAGATATAGGAAGAAAAGATGAATTGGAGTTCAGGGCTTGCTTTATCAGTTTCCATTGGTATTTGGGATCGTTTTTAGAAATAGCAAAATTGATGACATAGAATTTGCGCTCAGTCTTTCTTTTTATTGAAGTGAAGAAGTTACGGAACTTTTTGTAAGCAGAGATGTTAGTATCGGTAGGAAATTTGATGCTTTTTATATATAATTTATATTTAGTTTTGGATAATTTGATGATATTTTTATTGATCCAACCTTTATGGCGTTTGTACTTGGAAGGTAGTTGTGGTGAGACATCGTCTAGAATCCTGAAGAAAAGAAAGTAGAAATTTGTGCAACATTCGTTGATATCGGTTAGTGTAGTGACTGAAGACCAATCTTGATTAGATAAACAAAAGTTTATCTGCTCAAGTGATCTGTAGGAAAGATTTCTAGAAACTTTTGGAGGAGTAGTAGTATAATACATTTCAAAAGAAGAAGATGTGGTAAAAATAGGAAAGTGGTCTGAAAAGTCATGTAATAAAATACCAGAAGACTGATAGGTTGTTAGTAAAAATGTTGTCTATTAAAGAAGAAGAAGACTGAGAAACACGAGTAGGCTTGGATATAAGAGGATAAAAATTAAAAGAAGCTAAAAAATCAGGAAAAGATGCAACTGAGTGGTTAAGAAAAGGTTTCAGGAGATTTATGTTAAAATCACCAACAAGATATGTATTAGATTTAGATTTAAGTTTCACAAAAATGAGATTGAGTACTTGAATAAGCAAATCAATATCCTAATCCGGGGGTCTATAGAAAGCATATAAATATATTACTGCGTTGTTTAATTTGATTTCGATACCCAAGTAGTCAACTACACAATTGGAGAGCGTAACTTCATCCAAGACTGAATAATTGATACCCTCCCTGAGAAAAATCCCAACACCACCACCTTGCTTGTTCGGTCTTTTTTGAAAATAAAATTGTAATTAGTTAATTTAATAAGTTTAGCGGATAACTCGTTCAACCAAGATTCAGAGATAACTATTATGTTAAAAAAATTATCTAAAGAATTAATCAAAACAAGTAAATCATCAACTTTATGTAATAAACTCCTACTGTTAATGTGCAAAATGGATAGTGAAGAGTTGAATGGAAGAATTTTGATTGTATTGAAAGTATAATTAAAATCGTTGATAGTGTAGTAAGGAGAATTATAAGAAAAAGAATTAAGTAAATTTACATCAGGATCAATGTTAGAAAAAAGAATATTATCATTATTGGAGGAAGTAGTTGAATAATTATTTAACAAAACATTCGAAGCTGACGATATAATCAGAGGGTCCTCTTCCGATATATGATTTTTAGATATTTTAGCCATTGTTAGTTGATGTAGTTTGGCCAGATTTACTGTTGAGGAACCGCCATTCACGGATGATTACGTTTTCTGGCAAATTGTCAGGATCTTGAATTTTAGAAGTATCACTGGCGTTGATGCATACTCTGAGCATTGTTGAGTCTTCGTCTTCATTACGAGGCAGAGTACCCGACGGAACCATAGAGCGTTTCAGCACTGGATAGCACGAAATTACCTGAATACCCACCTCCGATAGGTAGTCAATCACATTACTTCTGCTGCATTTTTTGATGTTGCTCATGGCAAATACAGATTTTTTGATCAATTTTTTATCAGCACTGAGTTTATTATTATCGTTTTTTTTAGCGCCAACTATTTTAGCGCCAACTTTTTTTGTTACGAGCAACAACACTGAATGGCAAAGGGTTGTCTTCTAATGGAGATTGAACTACATCTGACCAGAGTGTAGCTGAATTAGCTGGATTAGGCATAGTTACGATGTTGTTTTTTTCCGGAAATATTGCCGTCGAAGTATTACTCGAATGACTGGCAAAATTATAGTTATCTCGTTTGGACGCTAAATGATTTATCTTGTTGTTCAATGTTGAAATTTCAATGCCGTGCATGTCTATTGCATTAACAATTTTTACCTGTTGAGCGTACAACATTTCTTTAATTTCGTTTTTCAGATTTTTGAAATTAACTTTAATTATATTGTCAAGATTAGGAACTTTAGCCAGATTAACACTAGCAAATAACGAACATTTTTCTAAAACACTGTTATTTTTCAAGTATTTCAAAATTGAGACACAATCTAGGAGTTTTTCTTTTTTTGTATTACCACGACCAACTAACTTGTCTAATTTATCCAAATTTTGAGTTTCCAATTCAGTTTTCAAAGTTTTCAAAGCAGATATGAAATCTTCATTAGTATAAAAGTCAGACGTGTTAGCAATAAAATTATCATTATCAAATAAATCGAAGTTATTTGACAAAAAGTACAGGACTTCGTTAGCAAAGACCTGTCTTGCCGCCATTTTGTAAACACATGTATGTATGTATGTATGTGTGTGTGTGTGTGTGTGTGTGTGTGTGTGTGTATGTATGTGTGTATGTATGTGTGTATGTATGTATGTATGTATGTATGTATGTATGTATGTATGTATGTATGTATGTATGTATGTATGTATGTATGTATGTATGTATGTATGTATGTATGTATGTATGTATGTATGTATGTATGTATGTATGTATGTATGTATGTATGTATGTATGTATGTATGTATGTATGTATGTATGTATGTATGTATGTATGTATGTATGTATGTATGTATGTATGTATGTATGTATGTATGTATGTATGTATGTATGTATGTATGTATGTATGTATGTATGTATGTATGTATGTATGTATGTATGTATGTATGTATGTATGTATGTATGTATGTATGTATGTATGTATGTATGTATGTATGTATGTATGTATGTATGTATGTATGTATGTATGTATGTATGTATGTATGTATGTATGTATGTATGTATGTATGTATGTATGTATGTGTATTGTTCATATTATTATTGTTATTATTATTATTATAATTATAATAATTATTATTTTAGCCAGCATAATAAAATGCGAACTCGTGTGCTTATTATCAACAATGATTTTACGACCGAACTGGCAAATACAATCACTTACCATTAGGACTACTACTACTACTACTGCTACTACTACTACTATTACTACAACTGCTATTGCTGCTATTGTGGCTGCTGCTAATACCACCATATATACACTGTTTGTTTGTTTGTTTGCTTATTGTATTTTTTACATTTTAGTATGTGGGAAGAAAAATGATTTTAAAATTTTTCATCTTCTGACATTGTCTGATGGCCAATGCCAATTATTAGAATACAAACATACATACATACATGCATACATACAAACATACATACAAACAAACACACATACAAACAAACACACATACAAACAAACACACAAACAAACACAATAACTCGAATGCAAACATACAAACACACACATACATAGGCAAACGTACATACACACGTCCATCCATAAATGTACATCGTAGTAAAATATGATACGGAGTCCTTATTTAATTGGTTTCAGGGCACATGTGCACGTAATGTGGACGCACGTACACACACAAACACACATACAAAGTGTAGAGGTGAGAGGGGAAACGCGGGAATGAGTTGAAAGAATAGGGAATGGGAATTTTCGGGAATGGGATTCTTCGGGACCGTTGTCTTAAATGGAAATTCTGGAGAGAATCGGGGATGAGGAAAAAAATTGGAGGGAATTGGGAACATATTTCAATTCTCGATCACCTTTTATACGAACATACAAACAAACACACACACATTCACACACACACACACATTCATACACACACATTCATACACACACATACATACATAGCAAATACATTGCAGATAGCAAAATTTTTCAGCCAGTCTGTATTGAAACCTTTGGTCCAACCGATTTTCAGACTCAGAGTTTTCTGAATGAACTCTGTAGCAGGATTGTAGAAGTATCGGGTGACCCATTAGATAAGAGTTATGTAAAGCAATCTTTTTCTAATTTTCTTCAAAAATATAATTCTTTCTGTATTTTGGATGGAGCGTTAAAATACCTGTCTGTGCGAAGCGTTTAACATAGATTAAAGCTGAA
>NW_008704623.1:1301985-1306558 GCF_000326865.2 Helobdella robusta | reverse complement strand
ATACATACATACATACATACATACATACACACATACATACATACATACATACATACATACATACATACATACATACATACATACATACATACATACATACATACATACATACATACATACATACATACATACATACATACATACATACATACACACACACACACACACACACACACATACATTCATACATACATTCAATTGTTAATTGTTTCAATTCAATTGTTCCAATACATACATACATTTAGAGATACAAACATACAATCAAGCATCCATACATATATAAATACACACATATATATCATACATACGTACATACACTTATCAATACTTTTGAAAAGTAAAACTTCGAAAAAGCTGCAAAAAAAATAGTCGAATTTGCAAAAAATTTACGAAAAATTCACGAAAAATTCGAACTATCGAATTTTCGATTCCCCCTTAAGTTCCTTTACAAATAGCTAAACGGGTTTAAGTGGTATTTAGGTGTGTATACGGCATGTATAAACTATCTTTCTCTCTTCGTTTTATTCTTTTTCTTTTCCTCTCCTTTCACTCTTTCTCTCTCCTTCTCTCTCTTTCTCTCTCTGTTTTTTTTTCTTTTTCTATTCTCTGATATGTTTTTCTTTAGATTTTTAAATCTCTTTACTTTTTTGTATTTTCCTCTTCCGCCCCTCTCTTTCTCTCTCTCTCTCTTTCCCTCTTTCTCCCTCTCTTTCTCTCCGTTTTTCTTTATTTGGTGGTAAATTTAATAACCTGTTCACCAATGGACTACTGAACTAATTAGGCATCTCGTCCGTCATACAGGTTTATGTATTGTAGGTATGTATGTATATATGTATGTATGTGTGTGTATGTGTGTCCTCTCTTTTCTCTTCCCTCTTTCACTTCTCTCTCTCTCCCCCTCTCTCTCTCTCCCATCTTCATGTATTTGTATAATGCGATAAACGCCAGTTTTATGTGTTTATTTTCTAAATACATGCATATACCGAAAGAAATATATATGAAAATGTGTGTGTGTGTGTTTGTGTGTGTATTAGTGCAGGTGTGTGTATATGTGTTTGTCTGTGTTTATACATGTAGGTATGTATGTCTGTTTTTTGCTTATTGGGATGAATATAAGTGAATGTTTTCATCTCATTAGAAGGTCTGTGCGTGAGTATCTTTGTGCACGTGAATAAGTTTATGAAGGTGTGTGTGTGTGCGTGTGTGTGTGTTAGTGTGTGTGTGTGTGTGTGTCAGTGTGTCCGTGTATTGTTTATAAAGCATTACTTAATGGGCGAAGTCTATTTTCCCTTAAAGCGGATTACTTAATGATGTTGTGTTTTGGCGTGTCGGTTTTCATTGTTATTATTATTATTTTTGTTATAATTATACATAATAATAATAATTATTATTATTGTCATAATTATCATTATCATTATTATGGTTATGCAATTGTTAGAAGTAATAATACTAACAATAATAACATTACTAATGCATTAACGTTATTGTTAGCTGTTTCAAAGTCCCTATCGTTGTCATCGTCATCATCAACAATACTATATAGTACTACTACTACTTCTACTACTACCACCACTACTACTACTACTACTACTACTAATACTACTACTACTACTACTATTACTACTTTTACTACTAGTACTACTACTACCACCACCACCACCACTACTACTACTACTACTGCTACTACTACTATTACTACTACTATTACTACTACTACTACTACTAATATAGTCACAGTAGTAGTAGTAACAGCAGTAGTAGCAGCAGTAGTAGTAGTAATAGTAGTAGTAGTAGCAGCAGTAGTAGTAGTAGCAGCAGTAGTAGTAATTTAGCGGGGTATCATCTGTTGCATCGATGAACAGCGATTGATAAAAAATTTTAATAAAAATTGTTCTTTCTCCTCTTTGAAAAGATGGAAAGTCGTCAATGTTTTTTTTCCTGTTCGTTCATGTTTGTTCGTTCGTTCATTCGTTCGTCTGTTTGTTTATTTGTATGTTTTTTGTGTTTGCTATTGTTTTGGTTCGTTCATTCGTTAGTTCGTTTGTTTGTTTGTTGGTTTGTTGTTAGTTAGTTTGGTTGGTTGGTTGGTTGGATGGTTGGATGGTAGGCTGTTTGGTTGGTTAGATGGTTGGTTGGTTGGCTGGCTGGGCAGCTGGTTGGCTGATTGTTTGTTTGTTCATCTTTAATTTTTTGTTTGCTAAACAAAAATGAAAAAAATTTTGAAAAAACCCCAAAAAATAATAATAATAAAGATGACAGCCTGTTAAACATAGTGTCGACATATTTTATATTTTAATTAAAAAATTTTTGTAGAGAAATAATAAGGATAAAAATGAATAATAATAACATTAATAATAATAATAATAATTATTATTATTATTAAAATAACTGTAATAATAATAATAATATTTTTCAGTCATAAACAGACTTGGAATGTCAACATACTTTAAAAATCCCGTCTTGGTAAATTGTCAGTTTATCAGTTTTAAACTCATTATTATTATCATTATTATAATTATTATTATTATTATTATCATTATTAGAAAAAATGAAAAAATTATAAATCAGTATTCAGTAGCCGTGCCTTCATTTTCGGTGACGTCATTCTAATTTAAGCAGTCCCGATGACGTCAGACTAAAAAAAAGATGGAATCTAATTTTTGAAAATTTTCGCTATGTTTTTTTTTTGAAAAAAATATCGTTGTTATTGTTATAATTATACAATGCGTATTCATGTTTGTACGTGAAAATACAAAAAATATATACAATCTTACGACACGCACACACACACACACACACGCACATACACACACGCAAAAATATATAATGATACAGATAATTGTGACAGATTTTTTTATATTTTTATTCTTTTATTCGTCTTTTTTGTTATCATCTGTCTATCAAGAGAGCTAAGCATGAAAATAGATAGATGCTACGAAGATGGATGCATGTATGTGTGCATGTTTTGTATGTATGTTTGTGTGTGTTGTGTGTGTGTGTATGTGTGTGTATCCAAACTATTAGAATTAACAACATGTAGACATACTACTACTACATACATACATACATACATACATGTGTAAGTCTCTATATGCACCTAGATGTATACAATTTCTCTTTTTCACTCACTTTCTCTCTATCTTTATTCCTCTTTTTTCCTTATTTTTCTCTCTTTCTCTCTTTCGTTAGTTTTTTTATTCGTTTTTGTACTCTTCTCTCTTTCTCTCTCTCTCTTTCTCTCTAGATATTTGTATAGAGCCATTGTTAGTAATTTGGCTATCAATGGACCTATCATCATTTCGAATCTCATCTATTATGTATGCTAGAGGATCCCAGGCTGAGATTCATTATGCTGTTTTGTGTGTGTGTGTTTGCGCGCGCGTCTGTGTGTGTGTGTGTGTGATTGTATTTCAAATTTGATAATCCGTATTGCGAATTTGATAGTCCGTATTTCAAATTTGATAGTCCGTATTTCGAATTTGATAGTCCGTATTTCAAATTTATAGTTCGTATTTCAAATTTGATAGTCCTGAGAACCGATTTTTATTAAATTGATTTAATTTGAAAATTTGAGAACATTAAAAAATGCAGGCCAACCGGAAGTTCATAAATACTAAAAATACTAAATAAATAAAACATACCAACAATACTAAAATGTATTGATACAAAAAAAAACCTAACAACTCCCGACGAAAAAAATATTTTCTCGTCAGCTCCAAGAACCTTAATTTAATGCCAAGTGGCTTCAACACATTTTGGCGTCACACACACACCACACACAGACACACACACACACACAACACAGGCAAACACACACAAACAAATAAATACACAAATACATAAAAACTTTCCATTGAACTTGTAGCACTGATACATACACACAAACACACGCATACACACACATATATGTATATATACACAACACATACACAACACATACACACACAAACAAACAAACATACACACACACTTACGTAAGCAGACAATTATGAAAGGGTATAAAAAGCAATGAGTTGAGTTAAAGGAGCAAATTTTTCGGGTCATTTACAAACGATAGAATTCAACGTTTTGACAATAACACGCATATATAATAAAAATAATAACAATAATAAATAATAATAATTATTATTATTCTTATTTATTGTTATGCGTATTATTTTTGTTATTCTTGTATTAATACAAATAACTGATTCTGGGAGAACGCCCGGTTAATTTGCTGCAATTAGCGAAGAATGATAACGTTCGTATGTTTTTTGTTTTAGTTAGTATGTGTTTGTATTTTGTGTACGTATGATTTGTTTGTATGTTTTTTATGTTTTTTATGTTAGTATGCTTTGTATTTTTTGTATGTATGTATATTTATATATGCGGTTGTACGTGTGTTTGTATGTTTATTTGTTTGTTTGTTCATGTGTTTGTATGTTTGTTCGTCTTGATTATTCATCGTATTGTTTTTACTCGATGAGGATATGCCACCTAGTGCTAACTCTCTTCCTCCCTTCCCCCTTCTCTCTCCCTATCTCTTCTTCACCCTCTCTTTCTTTCTGTCTATTTTTCCCATTTTCTTTTTCTC
>NW_008704623.1:1295366-1297866 GCF_000326865.2 Helobdella robusta | reverse complement strand
CATCATGATCACGACCATCACCATCATCACGCGATCATGATCGTCATCATCATCATCATCGCCACGTGATCACGTGATGATCGTCATCATCACGTGATCATCTACATCACGTAATGGTCATTCTCATCATCAGCATCGTTGTCGTCGTCATCACCATCATCATCAACATAGAATCATCGTAAGTTTCGACCTAATACACTATGTCATCACTATTTTCATCACCATCGTCGTCATCATCATCATCGTCATCATCATCATTATCATCATCGTCGTCGTCGTCGTCATCATGGCGACCAGCTGTTTTCCATTAGCAGCAAGGACGGGAGCGGCGCCATATTGCTTACGTAATAAAAATTCAAAAGATACTAAATAGCGGCAAGGTAATAGTTTTAAAATTGCCTTATTTGTTTATTTATTTATTCATGCGTTTATTTATCTATGTACGTACATACATGCCATTGACCGTGTGTGTAATTGTTCAGATTGTTGTTTGCTATTGTTGTTGTTGTTGTTGTCTACTACTGATTTTGCTACTACTACTACTATTACAACAACAACAACAACAACAAAAACATCAACAACAACAACAACGGAAACAAAAACAACAACAACAACTACTACTACTACTACTACAACAACAACAATTACTACTACTACTGTCATTACTATCATTATTGTAGTTGTTGTTATTGTTGTTATTGTGGTTGTTGTTGTTATTGTTGTTGCTTTGGTAACGTGACGGAATTTCGTGCCAACAAAAGCTCAAATATTTGTTGACGATCGTCGAATTGTTTGTAAACTTTTCACAAAACTTTCCTACTATTACTATTACTTCCATAAATACTATTAACACTACTACAACTACCACCACTACTACCACTACTGCTGCTGCTGCTACTACACCACTATTACTACTACTGCTGCTACTACTTCTACTATTTTTGTCGCTATCGTTACTACGACAGCTTCACTACTTCTACTACTGATTTTGGTGCTGCTACTGCTACTACAACCGCTACTACTATAACAACTATAACTACTACTACTGCTGCTGCTGCTGCTACTACTACTGCTACTACTACTGAACGTTACTATTATTTTCTCCATTGTTATACTTCTTTACAGGTTGCATAAACAATATGTAACGAATGGTAAGCAAAAAAAAATCCCTTGACAATATAAACCCACGTGATGAATGAATGAATAAATGAATGATAGATGGATGGATGAATTACTGAATGATTAAACGGACAAACAAATGAATGAATGAATGAATGAATGTATGAATGATTGATTGATGGATGGATGAAAATAACAATTTAGAAAATTGACGAAAATAATAAAAATTGATAAAAAATGGCTTAAAAATTTTGAAAATATTTGAAAAAATATAAAAATTCGGCTTAAAAAATTGCTTGATTGATTGATTGATAGATGGACCAAAGAAATGAGTGAATAAATGAATGAATGAATGAAAAATAGATGAATGAGTGAATGAATGATTGAAAATGGATAGATGGATGAATGAGAAGCGTGTACAGAATTGTTTTTAACCCGAGGGAGCCATGGAACAATTAACTGATGAAGACAGACAGACACGCATACCTCCATCCATCTATACATCATTCATTCTTTCATTCATCTATCTATTCATCCATTTATCTATCCATTTATTTAACCATTTTTTAACCATCTATCTATCCATCCATCCATTCATTCATTTTTTTATTTGTTCACCTTATCCTATCCAGCTATCAATTAATCCATCCAGTCGTATCTTTCTATCTACCTATCTTTCTTTTATATATATCTATCAATCCATTCATCTATCAATCCATCCATTTATATATTTATCCATCCATCAATTCATTTGTTCATTCATTTAACAATTCGTTCATTCATCCACTAATGCATCTTTCAATTAACTACGGTTTAATTAGTTTTCTAATGGGTTCAAGATATTTTTAAGATTATAATGCAAATACTATAAATACTATACTACTACTACTACTACTACTACTACTACTACTACTACTACTACTACTACTACTATGCCGCTGCTGCTGATATTACTACTACTGCTACTACCATGACTACTACTACTACTACTACTACTACTACTACTACTACTACTCACTAACCAATAACGTTAGGTGATGACGTCGCATTCGAAATGAAGAGGAAGTAGATAAATGACCACGTGATTGTCTTCCACGGTGATGATGATGACGATAATAATGACCATCGCGATGATGATGATGATGATGATGATGAAATTAATGTTGAATACAATTTTATTAGCATTATAAAATATGGCGATGATATTAGTAATAATAATAAAGATGATGATGATGATGAAGACGATGATGATAATAGTAACGAAGATGATGATGACGACGAAGATGGTGTTGTTTTTGGTGGTGATGATGATGGTGATGATGATGAAAAACGATGATGATGGTGATGATGATGAAAAAGATCGATGATGGTGATGATGAGA
>NW_008704623.1:1293072-1294656 GCF_000326865.2 Helobdella robusta | reverse complement strand
TTCTGCGATCTTTTTCTCGTTCCTTCCCTCGTTCCTCTCGTTCCTTCAAAAAAATTTATTATTATTATTATTGTTATTGTTATTATTATTGTTGTTGTTGTTATTATTTTTCTTATTTTTCTCTCAAACTTTTTTCTATCAGTTTTTACTTTCGAAACAATGCCTAATGGATGAATAATTAATTAGGCTAATTATTTCGTTAAATAAAAGTTAATAATAATAATAATTATTATTATTATTGTAGTTGTTGTTGTTATTATTGTTATTATCGCAATTATTATTAATATTATTTTATTTTTTATTTAAAAAAATGAGAAACTCCACGGTGACATGTATAATTAGTATGGCTGTTGGGCATTCAATGGTTTTTCATTTTAAAATAATAATAATTATTATTATTATTACTATAATATCATCATCATTATTATTATTATTATTATTATTATTATTATTATTATTTTCAGTAGTAGTAGTAGTAGTAGTAGTAGTTGTAGTAGTAGTAGTAGTAGTAGTAATAGTAGTAGTAGTAGTAGTAATAAAGATTTTTTTATAAAAATTAAAATGATATTAATCGTTGTGATACTAATATTTAGCATTTATATTTATTATTATAAATTATTATCATAAATTATTATAATTATAAATACTAATTAAGTCGGAAGAAAAATTTTTTTTTCTTCATTTTAAGGTAACATCAGGGCCATAAATCATCCTTGCAGGATCGCGAGATGAATTTAAAGTTGAGCGCTAGAAAAAGTTTATTTAATTTAATATCTTTGACTATAAAAACAACAAAAGGTTTCCTTTAATTTTAACTAAAATAATAAAAATATTTATTAATAATAAAAATAATGATTGTAATGTTAGTAAAATATTCTAGTGGTTGCAGTAGCAAAAGAAAGAAATGTAGCAGTAGTAGTAGTAGTAGTAGAAGCAGCAGTAGTAGCAGTAGTAGTGGTAGTAGCAGCATTAGTAGCAGCATTAGCAGTAGTGGTAGTAGTAGGTAGGCATGTGTTCCATGCCAAGAAGAAATTAGTCCTTGAAGTATGTTCATTGCCTAAGATGAGGACAAAAAGTTGTTTTATGACGTCAACATAAACATACACGCACACGCAAGCACACGCACACACCCACGCACACACACACACATGCATACATGCATTCATACATACATACAAACACACAAAACAAATATATGGTCACATATATTTCAGAGAGAATGGATAGAGAGGTTAATGAATGCATGAATGAATAAATGAATGAATGAATGAATGAATGAATGAATGAATGAATGAATGAATGAATGAATGAATGAATGAATGAATGAATGAATGAATGAATGAATGAATGAATGAATGAACGAATGAATGAACGAATGAATGAACAAAAGAATGAACAAATGAAGGAACGAGGGTTAATTCTTAAAAACGATCGAAAGTTAGAAAGAATGAATGAATAAATATAACCCGTAAATATTAAATACGACACCAAGAAGTCTTAAATTAGTTCTCGTTCGGAAGTAAATAAATAAAATTTTACATAAACAAAAAATTCAAAAGAGCCTAAATATATCATACTACAGCT
>NW_008704623.1:1291796-1293022 GCF_000326865.2 Helobdella robusta | reverse complement strand
ACTACTACTACTACTACTATTGCTACTACAACAACTACTACTACTACTACTTCTACTACTACTACTACTACTACTACTACTACTACTACTACTACTACTACTACTATTACTACTACTGCTATTGCTACTACTACTACTACCACTACCACTAATGCCACTACTACAATGGCAACTAACGCTACTTTTACTACAGACCTAATACTACAAATATTAAAAACACAAAGACACTGAAAAATGAAGGAAAAAACGTGATTAATGCAAAAAAACAAATAAAAATTAAAAAAATACAAAGATGCTAGAAGGTAGAATCCATAGTCTGACAACTGGCCGTATGGTAATGAAAAACATAATAGCACAAATTAAAACAACATAAAGAGCTGAAAAAATGTTGTTTACATAAATATTTTTGTATATTGTTTATATATACATATAAACAAACACTGAAATTGTATCATTCAATCATTTATATAGATTTTTATATATATATAAACAAACAAAAACACAACCAAAACCAAACGAAATCTGAGTTACCCCTAAAAAATTAAGTAATTAGTCAAGTGGCCAAACCTCGCTAGAGTTCGGGTAAGAATGGTTCTAGCATGGCCAGCCAAACTGAATTCACAAACAGAATTTTTACTGTTTTTAATTTAAATAGGCAAAAGATATACAAATGTATATACACACAAAGAGACACATACACACACACACGCACAGACGTACACACGCACACACACACATTCATACACACACGCATATACACACAATATTACTTTCATGCATTCGCTTGCTTGTTTGTTTGATTGATGAATTACCCTGTTCCACTGATGTTTAATTATAACCCTACATCAAAATAATGACGATAGCTGTGACGTTGTCGTGACGTCACACAGATGATGACGATGGCGGTGATGATGATGATGATGATGTCGACGAAATTTTTTTTGTTCGTGATTTTTTTTGTTTTTTTTTTTGGTTAGGGTTAGGGTTTTTTTTGTTCGTGATTATGATGTATATGGAATGAAGACAGGAAATGAAGTAATATGAATGAAAGCTTCTATAAAATGTTGAGATTAAGATGTTTGTATGTATGTTAGCTTGTTTGTTTCTTTGTATGTGGTTATATATGTATGTATGTATGTATGTATGTATATATGTATGTATGTATGTATGTATGTATGTATGTATGTATGTATGTATGTATGTAGTGTACGTATGTATGTATGTAC
>NW_008704623.1:1242478-1251687 GCF_000326865.2 Helobdella robusta | reverse complement strand
AACCTGGATCATCATTATCATCACCTTCGCCTGTGAGAAAATTATTGCTAAGATCATTTCTTATTTTATATTAGTACGTCATAAATTTTTATTATTCTTATTTTTATTCTTCTTCTTCTCCTCCTCCTCCTCCTTCTTCTTCTTCTTATTATTATTTTTGATGTTTTTTGTAATAGCTTTCCTTATCATCATCATCATCATAGTCATTATTATTATTATTATTGTTATTATTATCATCGTCATCGTCATAATCATTATTTTCTTTAGTACATTGAAGTGTGTAAATTGTATACACGCGCGTCAATTAATCAGAGACATTTCTAGCGTGACGTCATCACAGGGACGGCGGCCACTTCCGGTGCAGTTGCTGGCCGGTCCATTATCGCCCACACGTAAAATTCATTATGGCGGCCGGTTGTTATTGAATTATCGTCAGTCGGACGATTAGTCAAACTCTGCCGGACTTGCTGTTGCTGATGAAGTTGCATGTGTTTGGGGTGGGTACTGCCGAGTTCTCCATGAGAGAGAAGGAAAGAGAGAGAGAGAAAGAGAGAGATAGATAAAAAAAAGAAAGAGAAAGAGTGAAAAAAAGAGAGAGTGAGAAAAGAGAGAGAGAGAGAGAGAGAAAGAGGGAGTGTGCTCGACTGAAAGAATATTTGATTATGGTAGTAGTATTGCCGCGCCTTTTTTCATGAAAGAGAGAAAGGGAGAAAGAAAGAAAGGGAGAAAAAGAGAGGTTAAAAGAGAGAAGAAGAACAAATTGGAGAACAAAAAAAAAGAAAGAGAGAGAGAGAAAGAAAGAGTGTTCGACTGAAAGAATATATGCCACTACAACTAGCTCCATATATATATATAACAAATAAATATATAAATATTTATTTATTTTAAAATAAATATATAAATATATATGTAATATTTACATATATATTTATATATATAATTATATATATAATTATATATATAATTATATATATAATTATATATATATATAATATATACAATAGCTCCATAATCAATTAGGAAAACAAAATGTAGAAAAAGAGAGAGAGAGAGAGAGAGGGTAGAAATTGAGAGAAGGAAGAAAATAAAAAGTAATGAGAGAGAGAAGAGAAAACAAAGTTGTTTTTCATTTATTAAAGGATGATGACGATGTGAAAGATGACGTCATAATGGTGATTGATCGGAGGTTGATTACGGTAACGATGATAAGAATGATGATGATGACGACGACGACTATGATGATGATCAAATATTTAAAATGGAGAAGGGTAAAAAGAATTCAGTGATAATGGCTATTGATGATGATGATGATGACGTCATGCAGATATCCCTGAAAAAATCATCACCATCATCATCATTGTCATCGTCATCATCATCAGCATTATCAACAACGACAACAACATTATTATCATCAGCGAAAACAACAACAATATCATCATCATCATCATCTTACAATACATATGCAACAGTTAATCCAACATCTTTTTATAGTTGTCTTCATCTGTCTCTCTCGAGATGAGCGCGCGTACACGCACACACACGCACACAAACACACATACAAACATACATACAAACACACATACAAACACACGTACAAACACACACGCGCGCGCATACAGACATGAGTGATATTTACCGATGATGAAGATGATGATTATGACTTTGATGTTATCGATGGTATTTAAAGGTTATGGATGATGATGATGATGATGATGATGATGATGATGATGGTGATGATGATGATGGTGATGATGATAACAATAATAATAAAAATAACAATTATGATGATGATGATGATGATGATGATGATGATGGTGATGATAACAATAATAATAAAAATAACAATTATGAGGATGATGATGATGATGATAATAATAAAAATAACAGTTATGATGATGATTATGATGATGATGATTATGATGATGATGATGATGATGGTGATGATGATGATGGTGATGATGATGATGATAACAATAATAATAAAAATAACAATTATGATGATGATGATGATGATGATGATGATGATGGTGATGATAATGATAATGATGACAGTGGTGATAATGATAACGATGGTTATATTCTTGGTAATGATGATAATTTTTTTGCTTTTGTAATCATAGCTTAGATGGCCAAACGCAGGTATTTGGGCTTCAATTCTCTTTTAAAGCCTGTTTTCCGTGTATTACCTTTCTTTTCTTCTCTCTCTCTCTCTCTATCTCTCTCTCTCTCTCTCTCTCTTGCTCTCTTACTATCTCAAATTTTCTTCAAATTTTTTCAAATTTCTTTTTATCTTTTTTCATTTCTTTCTCTCTCTCTCTTTCTCTTTTTTTCTCTCTCTCTCTTTTTCTCTCCAACTCTAACTCTCTCTACTTTTCAAAATCTCGTAACCTTTGATAAATATAAATATTTAAGGAAATTGTTGATTAATAAAAACGGATGAGACGATGCGAAGAATATTAGTAATAATAGTAATAATAACAATAACAATAATAATAAAGGGTCAAATGTGCCCAAACACAGTCATTTCTTTTGTTCGTTTGCTTGTTTGTTTGTCTGTTTGCCTGCTCGTTCGTTTGCGTCTGTTTGTCTGTTTGCCTGTTCGTTCGTTTGTCTGGGAGTGAATTCGCCGTAAATTTTTCTAGTCATAAACATGGGTTTGTTCTGATTGGTGTATTTTATGTATTTGTATGTTTGTATATTTGTTTGTATGTGTGTATGTATGTGTGTTTGTTTGCTTGTATGTATGTATGTGTGTGCAGGTTTATGTATGTGTGTATTTATGTATTTTTATAGCCAACTTTAAAAATTTGTCTTACTTGAAGAAAAAATTAAACAGGATGAACAAGAGCGTATAAATGTATTTATTAATTTGACCTTTAGATAAACATTGCCCTGTATAATTTGCAGTAGCAAATTACTACTATTACCACTACTACTACTACTACTTCTACTACTACTACTACTACCACTACTACTATTACTACTACTTCTATTACTACTACTACCACTACTACTATTACTACTACTTCTATTGCTACTACTACTACATATGTGCTGATATAAGTGCTCGTGCTCTTACAGAAACTTTCGCTAGTACAATTAGCAAGTACAGTAACACACCACACACAGTGAGATGAAATGTCAATAACGAAAGAAAAAAATTTGCATATGGGTCTATGGTTAATGATAACAATATGTACGTGAGTTTCTTATTATAAGTACACAAGCACTAACGAACAAGTACACAAGCACTAACGAACAAGTTCAATAGTACTGTTAGAGTAGTTCAAAGGTCAAAGCCAACACGCGCGTGTTACAGCATAATTGTCCATCTAATTAGTTCATTATTCTTCATTCAACTTTGCTTATTTCGTGAGCATGGGGCCTTGCTGGGTCCATTTTTAGCTAATTAAATGGCAGTTAAATGTTTATATAAATGCATGTATGTTTGCGTGTGTGTGTGTGTACGTGTGTGTGTGTGTGTGTGTGTGCTGAGTATTCTACATACATTCCTGTATTTTTTGCACTCAGTTTAATCTGTTTAATCTTGTTTTCTTCCATCCTTACTTTTGTATCTTTATGTGCGCGCGCCATTCTCGTTGAGATCTACAAACTTCTCAGGTGTCCTTATTTATGAAAATTATTTCAAATAGACTATGTACAGTAAGTAGGTGAGTTAAATCATTGAAATATTTTAAAAGTCATTCTCTCACTTTCTTTTTCTCTCTAACTCTCTCTCTCTATCGAAGAAAAAAGATCAATAACACATTCGATTTCATATTCTTTCGTTCCTTTCTTTCTTCTCTCTTTCTTTCTCTCTCTCTCTCTCTATTTCCTTCTTTCTTTCTCTCCCTCTTTTAAAAATAATAACTGTAATAAAATAATATTTTTATATTCTTATATTTTCTTCGTTTAATCCAGACAGCAAACAGCATTAGAGTCTATTTTAACTTTTATCATCATCTTCATCTTCGTGAATTTTTAATCTTCAATCTGGCAAATATTTTGGAGATAATAACAACACACACACACACACACACACACACACACACACACACACACACACACACACACATACACACACACACACACGCATACACACACACGTATACACACACACGCATACACACACACGCGCACAGACACACACACACGCATAGACACACATGTACACAAATATAATTTTCAAAGCAGTCACCAAACTACCAATAAATAAATAAATAGATGAACAAGAAATTGACAAAAAATAACATTTCAAAGTCTGGAGAGCATAGATAATAAAATAAAAATTTAATATCTTTGATGCTCAGTCATTGCATTCTATTATCGTCCGTCCGTTGCATAGATACGTCACAATCCCCAGAACAGAAATTAAATGTGGACGAATTATTTTTCTTAAAGATCCACGGTCTCCATTGAACCCATGTCACTTATTTGTCTTTGGATACAATTAGATTTTTTGTTTTTGTTTTATTTTAACTATTATTGTATTTACATTAAAAATATTGGTTTGTTATTTTGTAGTAGTAGTAGTTACTGTTGCTATTTCTTTGTTGTTATTGTTATTTCTTTGTTGTTGTTATTTCTTTGCTAGTGTTGTTATTTCTTTGTTGTTGTTGTTATTTTTTTTGTTTTTTTTCCCATTTTTTCTCTTTCCGTTTTTAATCGTCATCATCATCCATCACTATTATACGCTTCCTTTCATTCGCCATCATCACCATCATTACCGTCATCATCATCAGCATCACCACCTTCATCATCATCAACATCTTCTTCATCATCATCATCTTCAAAATCGTTTTATTCATTCATACAATCGCTCGTTCAATCATTCATTCTTCATTCGTTTTTATAAATTTAGTCATCATTCTCTCCATCCATCATTCTTACGCTCGTTTGTTTAATTGTTTAATTGAATAAATATTTCATTCGTTTGTTCATTCTTTCGTTCATTCATTTTGCTTTCACTCACTCATCTATTAATCCATTCCTTCGCTTCTTCATTCACCCATCATTCATTCTGTTCATTCACTCATTCATTCATTTGTTTTAATATTAAAACAACCCCTGGTTTAGATTACTCTTATTGGAGTGATTGATGAAATGAATGAAAGATTGGATGGGTGAATTGATAGACGGATGAGTAAATGAACGAATGAATGAATGAGAAAACAAATGATTGATTGAATGAGTGATTAAATAAATAAATAGAAAAATGAATGAATAAGTTTTTTTAAGTGTGTCTGATCTTTCTATATAAGTAATGCATCAAAAAGATTGAAATATGAAAGAACGAGAGAGCGAACGAACAAACGAATGAATAAATGCATGCGTGCATGAATGAATGCATGCATGCATACCTGTTAGTAATATTACTTTCATCTCTAAAATAATAGAAAGCGTAGTTTACAATCAATTATCATTTAATTTAAACTCTAACTCCTTGCTACCTGTATCTCAATCAGGTCTCAGACCTGCTTACAGTACTGAAACTTCTTTACTCAAAATACATAATGATATCCTTCTCTCTAGTGACAAAAGTAATCTTACTCTTCTTCTTGCTCTTGACTTTTCCTCTGCTTTTGATACTGTTGATCAAACTATTCTCTTGAGGCTGCTAGATCTTTCTTCACACATTCATCAAATAAATCTGCATTTGCTTTTTCTGGTCCTTTTCTCTGGAACTCTCTACCTCCTTCTCTGTCTACTTCTCCATCACTTACGAAGTTCAGAGCGGATCTCAAGACCCATCTGTTTGCAAAATTCATTGAGGAGCGCTGTTGAACATCTCGGAAATAGCGCTTTATAAACTAGTTAATTGATTGATTGATTGTTTGATTGATAGAAGAATGAATGCGTGAATGAATGAGTGAACGAATAGATTGACAGACTGATTAATTATTGAGTAAATGGATGAATAATGAATGAATAGTAAGAGAGAGAGTAAATAAAAACGAAAAAAAAAGATTGATTTAACATTTTATGAGATATTTAGCATCTAGGACGCGGCTCTAGCGGGCAAAAAAAAATTTTCACCCGAATTGTTAAATTAATAACAAGCAATAATATAAAATCAACATTTCTGGAATTAAAAAAAAAATAATGAAATTTATATATTAATTCCTCTTTTCGTCATCGTCACCATCATCATCATCACCACCACCATCATCATCACCACCACCATCATCAGGATCAGTTGCGATAAGGCTCCCCACAAGAGTAGTTCGGATCTGTCCCCGGGGCAGAACCTGTAATGATGCAACGTTTCTGGCCACACAACTGATGATGATGGTGATGATGATGGTAGTGGTGATGAAGAAGAAGAGGATGATGTGGTGGTTTTGGTTATGATGATGATGATGCTGATGATGTGGTGAATTAGTTAATTGTAAGAACCCTAATGATGCCAAAACACACCACAAAACTATCACTCAAATTAGTTGAATGCTAAATGGGTGCCAAAAAAAACCTCTCAACTATCACTCAAATTAGTTAAATGTTAAAAAGGTGCCAAAAGAAACCTCCAAGCAGGGGTTTTCGCAGGTGCATGTTTCGCATCCATTTCTGTCCCTGATGTAGCCCTGCCTAGGACATTGGTTCACACACTCTTTCTTCTCACACCCCGTAACTATAATAATAATAATTAATAATAATAATAACAATAATAATAATAATATTTAATAATAATAATAACAATAATGATAATAACCTTTTTTAAGTTCAAAGTTCGACTGGCAAATTTTTTATAGCATTTTTTATTCTAAACTTGCTACCTAGTTAAAATGTAAACATGGTCATCATCAACATCGTCGTCGTCGTCATCATCATCGTTATCATCATCATCTTAACTTACAGGGCACACATTCAGCGGTTAAACATCCGGTAAGTCCTTTTGGCGGGCAATTTGTTGACGTCATTTTGCAGGTCGTTCCTATTGGACAAGGGTCGAGCTGTGTTGTTGTTGTGTTGTTGTTGTTGTTGTGTTGTTGATAATGTTGATGTTGTTGTTGATGTTGTTGTTGTTGTGTTGTTGATAATGTTGATGATGTTGTGATGTTGTTGTTGTTGATAATGTTGATGTTGTTCTTGTTGTTGTAACTGCAGCTGTTTTTGTTGTAATAACGATATGGATGATAATTACGACGATGGTGGTGATGATGATGATGATGATGATGGTGATGATGATGATGATGATATGATGATGATGATGATGATGATGATGATGATGATGATGATGATGATGATGACAACGTCAGCGATGATGATGACGATGACGTTGATGATGATGACGATGATAATGACGATAATGATGATGGTGATGATGACGATGCTAATGATCAGTATCATAACCTCACTCACCCTATCAAAACATCTGGTCATGCAGAATAGACAGAGGCAAGTCCCATTGCCTGGATCAGGGTTGTAGTTAAGCCGTAAGTCACATGGCATGCTAGTTAATGGTGGGCAGTTCGGACAATATTCTGACGTCATAATGATGATGATGGTGATGATGATGACGTAATGATGGTGATGATTATGATGTAATGGTGTTGATGATGATGTCGTGACGATGGTGATGATGACGTAATGATGGTGAGGATGACGATGATATCGTAATGTGATGTCGTAATGACGCTGACGTCACAATGATGATCTCATAATGATGTTGATGATGACGTGATGATGATGATGTCATGTTAACAATGATAATGATGATTGTGATGGTGTTGCTGATGACTATGGTGGTTATGATAGCGATAACAGAGTTATACAACACCCCACCAGCTCCGGTTCTAATGATGACCGCAATAAATAAAAAAGTGATAACATAAGACGACATTTAAAATAGTTAATAATAATAATATTATTATTATTATTATTAT
This sequence comes from Helobdella robusta, assembly GCF_000326865.2. Lineage (NCBI taxonomy): Eukaryota > Metazoa > Annelida > Clitellata > Rhynchobdellida > Glossiphoniidae > Helobdella > Helobdella robusta. The sequence continues at coordinate 1,243,804 of NW_008704623.1, read as the reverse complement.
TATATTATTATTATATTATTATTATGATTATTAAAATTAGTATTAATTTATGCTGCTTTGTTTTTAGTTATTTGACCACTAACACGGCCTTCTGATTCAACTAAAAGATTTCTCAAGTCATATATATACAGTATAAAGAGAGAGAAAGAGAGAGAGAAAGAGAGAGAGAGAGAGAGAAAGAAAAAGAAAGAGGGAGAGAAAGAGAAAGAAAGAGGGAGAGAAAGAGAGAGGGAGAGAAAGAATAGAAATAATTTTTTCAGTGGCAAAATATTTATAATTGTTAATTAGTTAAAATAAAATTCAAGGTTTTGAAAGTTAAAATTAGAATATAACGAAGTAAAAAATTTACAAGGTTTTTATGACCATTACAATGAGAGAAGAATTTAAATGCACGCACACACATACATACACACATATATATACACACGTACACACACACACATCCACATGTACAAACACACACATACACACAAACATACATCATTTATCGATACGCCTTAACATACTGCGTGTGCATTCGAACCTAGTTCTTCGTACTTTGTAGAATCCGACGCTTTATTTGGCGATAACTTGCTTCCTATTCTAGAACCATATTGTTATTTCTAAAATTCTATAATTTGTTTGCAACACGGTGGTAATTCTTTGTTAGGCACGTACATATGTGCGTGTGGATGTATGATTGGATAAGTAGATAATTTCATTTTATCTGACCCAAAAGAGACCCAAATCTGAAAAGAAATCTTTATAATACTTTTTAGAATCAACAAACAAAACATTTTTAAAAGTTTTTAAAAATGATTTTTGATAATTTTGTTCAGAACTCTAATTCATTTAAAACTAAACAATCGATTGGTAAAATAATTGTCGATAGGATGGTGTTAATTGTCAGTATTGTCATAGCCGAGCGGTTTCGTCGTTTGCCATTTTTGGAGGAACTCAATCTCTGCAAGTGTACCTGGGTTCGGTTCCTGGCTGAACGCTGCTCATTGCGCAAGGACCGTCTCCACATAACTACAGAAAAGAAAAACTAATTAATTAATTCATAATCTAGATTGTAAATCAGACAGCCAACAACCAATCAATCAATCAATCAATCAATCAACCAACCAACCACTCAACCAACCAACCAATCAATCAATCAATCAATCAACCAACCAATCAATCAATTGATTCGATCAAACCAACCTCCTTGCACGGATCAACACAGAGACAAGTTTTGCAGCCATTGGCATCGTGAAAGAATCCAGTTCTAGGGCATTCATTTGGGCAGGAGAGCGGCTGGCATCCCGTGGCTAAGGGCAAGTGGGATGAGTTTTTTCTCTTTTG
>NW_008704623.1:1227478-1239978 GCF_000326865.2 Helobdella robusta | reverse complement strand
GACATTTTTAAGACAGTTGTTTCGATGCATGCATTTCTTTCAAATAAACTGGTGCCATTCCCTTTATACATTTGAACATGATTGTTGATATTTTGAACAAAATTCTTTTTTTGACCATCAACCAGTGCAGTTCTCTGAATATCGGGATGACATGGTCAAACTTTTTCGCACCAACCACGATCTTAGCTGCCCGATTCTGAATTGACTGAAGCACAGATAACGATTTTTCAGGCAAACCGTAAAATAGGCTGTTGCAGTAATCAAGTCTAGAATGAATAAACGAATGCACTAAACTTTGAATAACATCTTTGGTTAAGCTTTTGCGGATTATTTTTAATTTTCGCAGTTGTAGGGTTGCAGTACCAGATAAAAACTTGATATGTTCAGTCATTGCCAGTCTAGAATCAAAAATGACACCCAAGTTTGTAGCTTTGGGAATGAAGTTTATATTTGAGCCCTCAATGATAACTGAATTAATTCTAGACAGCTGTTGCCAAGTTCCAACCAGAAGAATTTGCGTCTTACTTTGATTGAGCTTAAGACGATTATTTGCCATCCATTTCTCGATCTCGACCAAACATTTAACAAAACGATCAACTGCAAGATGAAAGTTGCTATAGGATTCTGTGGCGAGTAGCTGAATATCATCTGCAAATGCATGGCACTCCAAACCATGTAATCCGATCGCCTCAATAATTTCAGAGGTGTAAAGAATAAACAAGATCGGTCCGAGAACCGAGCCCTGTGGAACACCAAATCTAATCGTTTGAACCGAAGAGGTCTTATTCTTGTAGATTACCTGTTGAGTTATGTTTGTTAAGTACGACCGAAACCATTGTTCGACAGAGCCAGTTATTCCAAATCTATGATTAAGACGTTTCAGAAGAATGCAATGGTCAACACAGTCAAATGCCGAACTCATATCTAAGAATCCAAGAAGAGATGTATGTATGTAGGTATGTATGTATGTACGTATGTACGTATGTATGTATGTATGTATGTGTGTATGTATGTATGTATGTATGTATGTATGTATGTATGTATGTATGTATGTATGTATGTATGTACGTATGTACGTATTACATTCAGACATTGAATCACGGACCACACGTACATACACCCATAAACACAAACATACAAACACACACACACGTACATACTAACCGTTTGTGGACACCGCAATAGCCACAAGCAGTAACAGACGACGACAACGACGCTAACATTTTCACGCACAATTGACTTTAAAATAACTAAAACGTAAATTATTACCGAAATAATTTCGAAATAATTTTGGAATAATTTCGAAACGGTTTCGTAATAGTTACTTTTGAAAACGAGTTCAATATGTCAATCTATTTTCTATAAAAGTTAATTTTATAGTGCAAAACTGACTCAAAATCTGAAGCAAAAATGGGTATTTTATAGACTTTCTTTCAACGGTTCTACCTACCTCTTTGTCTCTTTCTTTTTACATCTATCTATCTTTTTATCTATCTATCTATCAGTTTCTCTTTCTCTCTTTTTCTTTCTCTCTCTCTCTCTCTCTCTCTGTATATATGTATGTATATATAATAAACAAACTAGGTAAATTATTAACGATTGACCTGCTTTTATTTTCTAATTATCCGTTTTTTTAAACACAATTATAATAATAATATCACTAATTAGTTTTACCGGTAAGAGTTGTATAGTAGCAGCAGTAGCAGCAGTAGTAGCAGCAGCAGTAGTAGCAGTAGTAACAGCTGTAGTAGTAGCAGTAGTAGTAGCAGCAGCAGTACGGTAGTAGTACGGTAGTAGTAGTAGTATTGAACATTTCAATTTTTATAACATTGTTTTTAGCTTTCTTCATCATCAACACAATCGATAAGTATTATTATTATTATTGATATTATTATTGATATTATTATTATTATTATTATTGTTATTATTGCTATTGTCGTGTTTATTATTATTAATATTATTATTTTAATTGATATAATGATATTTTTTTAGCCTCGCCAGCGATATTTCGACTTGGAATAAATACTGGTTTAATAGTGAAATTAGTTTCTTTTTAAAATTTAATTAATAATAATGTGCTAAATCAACCAACGCGTTATGACGTGTATGAAACGCCAATCACGCAAACAAACAAACAACAAACAGGCAAACGAACAAACATGCAAACAAACGAACGAACGAACGAACAGACAAACACGTTTCATCAAACCGCAGCTCAACCATTATACTGAAAACATATCTGGAGCGTCGAAACGAAATTTTCAATTTAATTGTTAACACCCGATAATGTGCAAGGTGGACATGGTTAACGAGGCAGACACTGTAAAATTCGCCCACCTCACATCTCTAAGTTGCCAATGTATGTATGGTAAGAAATGAAGGCAGTGGAAAAACATATCAGCTCGTCTCAAATTATTCGCTGGTCCAAAACTATAGCCACTTTGCCAGAGGTAAATGGAGAATTTGCATGCTATCATTCAGCAGCTGCCAACAAACTCCAATCCAATCAGATGGGGCAGATCTTCTAAAGTTCAATGTTCATTGCAAACCAGCAACAAACATGTCTTACTGAGGCTCAACGATAGCTTTACGTATACAAGGGGTGGACAAACTTTTTGCTGTGAGGGCCGCACTGAGAACTATTTTACTTTTGAAGGATCGCATATGTACTTTAATAGCAAATTTTTTCGACATGGGGAAATTTTTTAAGATTTTTGGCTCCTTTTTTCCGGTCATAATGTCTGGCTGGCGACCTTTCCTCTGGCAAACAAGACCTCGCGGGCCGTAGATGCATCCCTCTCTTCCACTTTCTCTCTCTTTCTAATTTCTTTCTTTCGTTCATTGACTCTCTTTTTTATCTCTCTTTTTTTCTTTGGTTATCTTATCTTTCTCTCCCTCTTTCTCTCTCTCTTTTTATCTCTTTCTTTCAAGCAAACAAACAAACGATTTGAGGAACAAATATGCAAACAATTTTACGAACGAACGAAGGAACGATCGATAGAATAAAATGGAAACAACTATAAAAAAAAACGAACGAACGAACAAATGAACAGGCGAACGTTTGCATGAACCCTTGAACGCAATAACAAACGAACGAACTTTTGAATTATTATGCAAAGTTTGTATTTGACACCAAAATTATTAGAAATATAAAATAATCACCCAAGCCGAATTTCAAAATTTGAAGAAAAAAGATATGAAGTAACAATTTTATAAATGTTCAAATTCTACCTTACTACTACTATTATTATTTATAATATTATTATTTGTTATTGTTATTTTTATTATTTTCATTACTGTTATTATTATTATTATTAATTTTATTATTAAACTTTATCTTAATCGCACTCCACGTTTGGCTCAGTGCCCGGATTAATGGACCACATCCTACAAGACTGGTTTTCCTTGCATTTCTGGAATCATCATCATCATCATTATTATTATTGTTATTATTATTATTGTTGTTGTTGTTATTATTATTATCACCATTACTTCATCATCATTATCATCATCATCATCATTATTATTATTATTATTGTTGTTGTTGTTGTTGTCGTTGTTGTTGTTGTTATTATTATCACCATTACTTCATCTTTATCCTCATCATCATTATCATTATTATTGTTATATACTATTCAGACATGCATGCGCATACACACACACACATATATATAAACACATCTACACACACACACACACACACACACACAAAGTTACACACATAGATACATAGATACTAAGGAACACACCTCTTTGCAGTAATCCTTGCAGAAACAAGTTTCACAACCATCTACATCAGTTTGACGACCACTTTTGGCACACGAGCTTGGGCAGTTTGCCGTTGAGGCACATGCATCGGCTGTCAAAATGTAAACAAAAATGTAAAGCTTTGTAAACAAAAATGTAAAGCTTCGTAAACAAAAATGTTAAGCTTTGTAAACAAAAATGTAAAGCTTCGTAAACAAATTGTAAAGGTTTGTAATGGAAATGTAAAAGTTTGTAATGGAAATGTAAAGGTTTGTAATGGAAATGTAAAGCTTCGTAAACAAATTGTAAAGGTTTGTAATGGAAATGTAAAAGTTTGTAATGGAAATGTAAAGGTTTGTAATGAAATGTAAAGCTTTGTAAACAAAAATGTAAAGGTTTGTAATGGAAATGTAAAGGTTTGTAATGGAAATGTAAAAGTTCGTAAAAAAAAATGTAAAAGTTTGTAAAAGAAATGTAAAGGCTTGTAATGGAAATGTAAAGGTTTGTAATGGAAATGTAAAGGTTTGTAATAGAAATGAAAAGATTTTTGGTAACAGAATAGAACCAACCAGTGAAATAACTAATCAATCAGCCAAACTCATCAATCAACTAACCGATTAACCAGCCACTCAAACGACTAATCAACCAAACCTGACTAAACTAACTAACCAACCGACCGACCGACCGACCGAGTGTAATGATTTGTTATGCAGCAATCGCGAAAACATTGTATGGGTTTGATTGTAAAAAAAAACTAATTGAAAGTACTAGTAAAAGACATTTTTAAAAAACGCTACGCAATATACAAAAAATCTCTTTAAAATCATAAAAATAATAAACAAATAAATTTAAAAAATAAACATGAAAATAAGTCAAATAAATAAAAATTTTAAATTTAAAAAAAAACCCTAACCCCTGCTGGAAACCATGACGGTCAGCGCAAAGACCAGCAACAAAGTCCACATCATCTTTGATGACATCATCGTTAGAAGAGGAAGGTTCTTTCTTTACTATTGCGACCAAATTAGTTCGATATTCGCCCAACACAACTGGCTAGCAATGCCAAGAGTTAAGATGACTACGTGTTAAGGGATACCTAAGGGTTTTTTATACATCTTTGCAAGTATATATTTGCACATACACACATACATTCACACACACACACACATACAATTAACAAAATCGACACCTGGCTCAACGACTTATGTTTTTATTAATAACATTTCAATTTTCTTTTAAAATAAATATCAACGAGAGAGAGAGAAAGAGAGGGAGAGGGGGGGGAGAGAAATGAAAAAGATTGCAAAAGATAGATAGAGAGCGAAAGAGAAAGAGAAAGAGAGAGAAAGAAAGAGAGAGAGAGAGAAAAAAGGCAAAGAAGAAATAAATCGTGAAAGAAAGAAAGATGTAGAAATTTAGAAAAAAACAAATAAAGAGAGATATAGAGAAACCCGGTAGGATGAGAATGAAGAAGTAAGAAAGAGAGAGAGAGAGAGAGAGAAAAGGTGAGAAAAAAAGAGAGAGAAAAGAAAAGAAGAAAACATAGAAGGAGGGAGAGAGAGAGGCAGGAGTAAGAAGATTGTGGTATGAACGATTATCGACCGATCAGAAGATGATGTTAATCGATTCCTCAACTGATGCTCTTATGACCTTGTAGATGTTTTTAAACTTTGTTGTTGTTCGTGGTGTTGTCCGGGGTTTTATTTTCTCACAATTTCTCAGAAAAATATTTTAATCTTGAAAAAATCTTCGTACAATTAGATTTTTTTTTCATCTATATGGGATGTTGTTAACGCTTGCAGCGACGGTGAAACTGGTCAACAGTGAAAACGTAGAAACAAACCTTGTATGTGTGTGTTTGTATGTGTGTGTTTATGTGTGTGTGTGTGTGTGTATGTTTATATGTGTGTGTATGTTTATATGTGTGTGTGTATGTGCGTGTGTGTACGTGTGTTTGTGAAAGTGTGGATGAGAGACATGACGGTAGCAATTTTAAAAATTCATCTTTCTCTTTTTTAACCTCTTCTATGGGAATAACAAAACAATGTATACAAAAATTACCTCTATTATCGATACTGCAACTGCCACAACTGCTACTACTACAATTACTGTGGCAGCTGCTATCGCTGCTACTGCTACTACTAGTACTACTACTGCTACTACTACACTACTACTACTACTACTACTACTACTACTACTACTACTACTACTGCTAACTGTGTTATCGATGTTCCGATTGTAACAACAAAGAAACAACATGCCTACGATTAGAGAAATAAAGAAATATCAATACATGTAAATGAATTTTATTGAAAAATTAGAAATACATGCATACATTCACACACACACACCCCACACACATACATACACACATACATACACACACGCATGCATACACACATGCATATATACATGCACACATACATACACACATTCAAACAAACAAACATTCATTGACTTTTTTAACTTTGAGAAAATAACAAAGCTATTTTTAAATGTTTTCACTTCGATATTAATAAGAAAAAGAATAAGAAATAATAAATATTAACATTATCTATGCTACTACTACTACTACTACTACTACTACTACTACTACTACTACTACTACTGCAGCTGCTGTTGTTACTACTACTACTGCTACTATTACTGTTACTATTAATACCACCGATACTTTTTCTGCTGAATAAACTCATTGTTGAATTGAATTGAAAATATCAACAACAATTTTCACAAATAAAATTTTTCTTTCCGCCCCCCCCCCAAAAAAAATAGAATTGTTACAAACATTATTATTATTATTATTATTATCATTATTTTCAATTGAAAAGTCATCATTATAATCATCACTTCTCTTCTAAATAATAATAATATTAATAGTAATATATCTTTTATTATTGCTACTGAGTTTATTACTGCTACTATTAATTATGACTTAGTGTTATTATAATTATTATTATCATTATTATTATTTATCATTATTATTATTATTATTAATTTATTTGCACTCTACGTTTGGTTCCGTCCACGGATGAACGAACCACATTCTGCAGGATTGCCTGGGGGGCTCACATTTCTGTACAAGATCAAGAAATTATTATCATTATAATTTATTATTATTATTATTAGTAGTAGTAGTAGTAGTAGAAGCAGTAGTAGTAGTAGCAGTAGCAGTAGTAGTAGTAGTAGTAGTTTCATTAAATCGCTTCCGACTCCAAAGTTAAAAGGTCTTTGTGTCTCAGGAGCTTTTCAACTCATCATCCACGTTATAATAATAATAATAATAATAATAATGACAACAATAATATTCATTAACAGAAATCGATTGGAGAAACCAACAAAGTCAACATGACGCAATAATAAATTAAAATAAAACAACTATAATAAAAAATATTATTATTTTTATTATTATTACCATAATTTTTATTATTATTACTGCTATTCTTGTAATTATTACAACCATATGACGCTTATTTACACACACGCCCATGCAGTAAAATTCCGTATAACTACTGAAACTATTATTTTCATTACTAATATTACTATATATGTATGTTCCTGTGTTTGCGTGTGTGTGTGTTCCTGTGTGTGTGTGTTTGCGTGTGTGTGTGTACCTGCGTGTGTGTATATTATTGTATGCATGTATATGTATGTATTTATGAACACAATAGGAATGTATACATATTTGATATTATATAATATTATAATATTTTGAAAAGTATGTGTATGCGTGTGTGTGTATATGTTGTAGAGAAATAAAGAATGAAAAAGAAAGAGAGAGAAAGAGAGAGCTAAACAGAGAGAGAGAAAGAAAGATTGTACCATAGATAGCGATGATATCAACGACTCAAGAGATATCGCGATATATAATTTTGAAATTTGCAGGTTGGGTCCCCTGTTAATTTGAATAAATGTGACTGAACTCTGATGTTGTTGTAGCGGCTGAGTTGTCTCTAATTCTGCTGCTGTTGTTGTTGTTGTTGTCGTTGTTTCAGTTGATGATGTTGTTGTTAAAAATGACGTCATCATCACCGTTGTTGTTGTTGTTACTCTTGATGACATATCTCCATTGTGGTTGTCATGTTGATGATGATGTTGTCGTTGTTTAAAATGACGTCATCATTGTTGTTGTCCTTGTTGTTGTTGTTGCTAACAGTGTTAACATTAAACAAAACATTCTGTCATTTTTAGGTGCTGTAAGAATTTTAATACTTGACAATTTTTGTTTTAGCACCAAGCTAACTTCGAGTTTTTTCGTTATCTATATGCTTATGATGATTTAATGTCTCGTTTGGTTTCGGTTTGTATTGTCTGGCATTGTTTGGCGTAAGATGACGGTGTTATTATTATTATCATTATCATGTATTAAAATTACAGTAAAGAAAAGTTAATTGTTTTAACAAAAAAATAACGATAATGATGTTATAGTTACATAACGACTATGTGACGACGAGAGGTCAAGTTTGACTGGAGTTTCAAACTTTGGTGGGGTGCCAACAACTGAAAAATTGTTATGAACGAGTGTGTGTAGTTTTTATTCATTCATTTACTAGTTCGTTCATTCACTCTCGTCTATTTATTCATCTATTTGTAACATCATTCACTCATTCATTCATTCATCTACTCAAATTTAGTCCTATAATTCGTGAATTCATCATACCTTCATTCATTCGTTTTACTCATTTCATACATTCATTCATTCATTTAAATCTGTCTTTCTCATTCATTCTTTCCATCAATCTATCCATCCATCAATCCTTCCATTCATCAATCCATTCATCCATTCACTCATTCAGGAAAGAAAATGAGCACAAGCTTGATATTTTTATATATTTTTCTTCTTTAAACAATACATACAATTTGACAGAAAAATAATCACAACAACAACAATAATAATAACAACAACAATAACATTAATAACTATAACATTGATAGAAATGATAAGATGATAAGATAATAGTAATAACAATAATAATAATAACAACAACAAAAAATGACCCATCTTGGAAAACAAATCATAACAATTATCGTCCTAATCACAACTCGACCCTTGGCGTTGTCCCGCCATTCTGTTCATTTCTGGCGGGTATCTCGTTGCAGGCGGCTGGCGTGTTAAAAGTGAACTGATATTCGCAGCGGTTCGGCTCGCTGGCCGACGTGAGGTCATTAGTCACACCGCATTCAATTAGGACCTGGGAGTTTGGTTGTTTTGTTGGTTGGCTGGTTGATTGGTTTGGATGGTCGGTTGGTTAGTTTGTTGATTGGTTGGTTGGTTGATTGGTCGGATGGATGTTTAACAGGTTGGTTGGGAGAATAGACGGTTGATTGGCTGATTGTTTGCTTGAATAAATGGTTGATTGATTGATTTGATTAATTGAATGTTCAATTAATTTGATTGAATAAATAAATGAATGATTGATAGATCAAATGGTTGAATGAGTTATTTCAACATCTAGATCATCATTATCATCATCGCCATCATCATCATCATCGCCATCATCATCATCATCATTAAGATCATCATCATCATCACCTTAGTAGACCTATCAGGGCCATTCCAACAATTCTGACCGCGGTCAAAAAACATGGTGGAATACCTGGCAGCGCTGACGTTATCAACACTGTCATCCCATCTCGACCAGTACCTATATGGAAGTTTGTATGTTTGCATGTATGTGTGTGTGTGTGTGTGTGTGTGTGTGTGTGTGTGTGTGTGTGTGTGTGTATGTATGTATGTATGTATGTATGTATGTATGTATGTATGTATGTATGTATGTATGTATGCCTTTGTGTGTTTAGTAAGAATATTCACTATAACATGGAAATCCCTTTTTGAAGCTCCCCAAAAAACACCCCCTAACCAACCAACCAACCAACCCTAAAGTTGTCTCGGAGCCGCCATGTTTATTTCGCTGGGTGGTGCGGTCAAAGGGGCACAATTTGTAGACGTACTCCCTGTCCGTCAGTTCGAAACACTGGCCCGCTAAGGGGTAGAACTCATTCCTGGGCCCGTAGTCTGAATCCAGAATCTTCTGCGCATGTCTGGTGGTGGTGGATGTGGTGTTGATTGTGATTGTTGATATGACGACGATGGTGGTGGTGGTGATGATGATGGTTATGATGATGATGGTGAAGAAGGTGGTGGAATTGCAGACGATCGTCATCATCACCATCATCAACATATACATCATAGTCATTTTTATCGTCGTCATCACCACCGCGACCACCATCATCTTCATCACATTAATAGTCCTCCTCTTCTTTCTCATCATCATCATCATCATCATCGTCATCGTCATCGTCATCATCATCATACTCAATTTCCTTTTCCAAGTCTCTCAGCTTCGTCTCCAGCTGGCTGACCTCTGACCTCGCATGCTCGGCAGCTGATAATAATAATAATAACAACAATAATGACAATAATGATAATAATAAAAATAATAATAATAATGTTAGCACCTTTTATTTTCCCCACAAAAAAAAAAAAAATTACATTAAGATAGATAGATAAAATGAAATGAAATAAAGTTTGGATAAAAGAATCGACGATAATCAAAATGATTTAATTAAAAAAAAAATTCTAAAAGCGTATTCTACGTAGCTCGTCATTCAGTGAAAAATAATAATGATAATAATGATAATAATAATAATAACCGTCTATCATCTTTTGAGTTTCCTCATCATACGGTGGCATCTCCTCGTTGTCCTCGTCGAAACCGCTGCTGGCCGGTTTTTCCACTGTCGGTTTTTCCACCTGGGAAATCCCAAAAAAAAAACAATAATAATAATGATGATAATAACAACAACAATAATAATAATAACTATAATAATAATAATAATAACAATAATAAAAATAACAACAAAACCTTTCTCTGATCTTTCGTGTCGTCATCACTGCCATCCCTATCTGCGTCAATATCATCTTCCTCCTCATCATCGTCCTCGTCATCATCACCATCGTTGTTGTTGTTGTTGTTATCGTCGCCGAACATGTCTTCTGGAGGTGATGAGGACTGTGATGGCTGTGATGCTGCAGAACTCTCCTGAATGATGATTGATTCGTTCATTCATTCAATCATTTATTCAATCAATCAATCAATCAATCAATCAACCAACCAATCAATCAACCAATCAATCAACCCACATCGTTATCAGGATGCTTCTCGTGCAGTTTACTCTTAAAGAGCTGTTCGATGTTGTTCCAAATTTTTTCATAGAAGCCAGCAAACTCCATATAATCGTGATCTTCCATGTATTCCTGATTAAAGTTCATTCGTTCGTTCGTTCATTCGTTCGTTCATTCATTCGTTCGTTCGTTCAATCATTCAGTCAGTAAAATGCGGCAAACTCCATCCAATCATAGTCTTCCACGTCGACATATTCCAGATTGAATGTTCATGCATTTATTCATTCGTTCATTCGTTCATTCATTCACTCGTTCGTTGTAAATCAGACAGCCAACAATCAATCAATCGATCGATCGATCAATCAATCAATCAATCAATCAATCGATCGATCGATCAATCAGTCAACCAAACCTTAGCTTCTTCATGAGACACTTCGCCATTCAAGTCAATGTCAAACTCCTTCCTACCTCTCATCTCTTCAATTGAAACTCTAAAACAAAAACAATCAATCAACCAACAACCAATCAATCATCCAACCAATCAACCAACCAACCAACCCATCAATCAATCACTTAACCAACCATCCAACCAATCAGCCAACCAACCCATCAATCGATCAATCAACCATCCTACAAAACCTACCAATCAACCAATCAGTCAACTAACTTTCCAAATCAACCGACCAACCAACCAACCAACCAACTCATCAATCAATAAACCAATCAACCAATCAACCAACCAATCAATCAGTCAACTAACTTTCCAAATCAACCGACAAGCCAACCAACCAACTAACTCATCAATCAATAAACCAATCAACCAACCAACCAATCAGTCAACTAACTTTCCAAATCAACCAACCAGCCAACCAACCAACTAACTCATCAATCAATAAACCAATCAACCAATCAACCAACCAATCAACCAACCAACCAATCAGTCAACTAACTTTCCATCAGAATCAGCGTCAATAGCCTGGAATGTCTTCATAGCATCTTCCATCTTTCTCTCGGATCTCCTCTGCGCTTTGCCTTCTAAATTTATCATGAGCCATAATAATTAATAATATAAATATAAAAATATAACAAATAATAAGTACAATAAAAATATAAAATTATAGTTGTAATTATTCATTCTTTCGTTTCTTCAGCCATTCGTTCATTCATTCATTCACTCATTTTCCAATTATTTCGTTCTCAGACACACACACACAAACTCACGCACACACACATACACACACACACGCACACGAACAAAAACACTCACACAAACACACCTACATACATCCAAACAAACAAACACGTACACGGGTAAAAAAGACAAACAAACCTTCCCATGCCAACTTGAATCTATTTTTAGCCTCCTCTTCTGGAATTTCCAATTCTTTCTTCTTGGCTTCTAGATCTTTCTGCTCCTCCTCTAATCTAGACTTTTCTACTTGCAACTCCTCTATCTTGGCCTGTGTGTTTGTATGTTTGTGTGTGAGTGTACGTTTGTGTGTGTGTGTGTTTGTAAGTGTGTCTGTGTGGGGTTTGTATGTGTTTGTATGCTATGTTTGTTTGCTTGGATGTTTATTTGCATGTTTGTGTGGGTTTGTATGTGCGTCTGTATGTGTGTGTGTTTGTTTGT
>NW_008704623.1:1216801-1227121 GCF_000326865.2 Helobdella robusta | reverse complement strand
GTACGTATGTATGTATTATTATTATTATTATGAATACCTTTTTCTCAATTTTGACATCGGAGCCCTCAGTTACATAACTTGAGTAAATCTAGTAGCCGCGCACAAATCTTTCGTTCCTTTTCTCTTCCTCTTTTCTTAATTCCTCCCCCAGCACTCTGTGTATGTTTGATTGTTTGTTTGTTCGGTTGTCTGTTTGTGTGCGTGTATATATGTATCATGTATGTATTCATGAATGTATGTATATATGTATGTATTATTATTATTATTATCAAAAAATTTATCTAGCGCTAGTTAATTAAAATTCAAAAGTGCCGTCAAAAAATAACAGACATACATACAAACACATACACACACACACACACATACATACTAACAAACAATTATTCTGGCAGATGATTATCCCACTATATTCATCGGAGCCATCACAGCAATCTGATTTGTAAAAAAAATATAACAATAACAATAACAATAATAATAAAAGAAAATAATAATAATAACAATAATAATAACTGACCACAGACGCCATCGTTGACCCTAGATGATGGAACTATGGAAGGTCGGTAGCCAGAATTTGGACAGTAAAAAATTCCATTCTGGCAGGCTGATGTACCTATTTTGAAAATTAAAAAGAGAAATTCTTTTTCAAATTAGTTGGATGTCAAGTGAAGAAGCGCATTCTTAATTGATTAATTAATTCATTGATTAATTGATTAGTAGATTGATTGATTGATTGATTGATCAAAATTTTAAAAAAAGTATTTCAAATTAGTATAGTCAATAGTGTATGATGAAACATTCTATGATTAAGTTACCTTTTGATTAATTATTAATTGATTAGTTGATTGATAAATTAATTGATTTGAGTTATTAAATGATTGAATATTTAATTGACCAATGATTAAAAACTAGTTATTTTAAATTAAAAAATTAACTACAACAAATTCAGTAATAAATCATTAAATCATTATTATCATCATATTTTTCAACTTGGCTATAACTATTTTAACTCTAATTAAGTCTAAAATTTAAAAAAATTAAAGTTTTTACCGGGTTCGTCAGACCCATCTGGGCAGTCGCAGTAGTCGTCGTTAACCTGATTGAACGGGATCTGTCCTGATTTATCTAGGCATGTAAAGTAACCAGACGACGGATTATAATATTCTTTGTCTGAATGGAGTAAAATATTTTTGTCAAAAAAATTATCATTCTTTGTTTTGTCTACTCTAAAAGTCTAAACTCTAAACTCTGACTGAATGAAAAATTGAGGTTTTATTTTTATTTGGAAAAAATACTAGCTGCTTTATTTTAGAGCATAATTAGTGGGAGTTAATAGTTAATATAACTTAATAAAAATATTGAATATTAGATTACAAATAGTTTAATTAAATAAAAATTAATTATTTAAAAAAGACAAACTTTCTGGATTCAAGCCCCTTAGTACATTTTCACTGCCTCGAATCTCCGGCATTATAAAACTTAAAAATAAATAAATACTAATAGAAAAATGCAAAAAATTGTCAAAAAATTTCATTTTCAGAGTAAAATGATTTTTCAAAAAAATACGAAAAATCAGAACTTTATCTCAATTTAATTTTATTATGCCACGCTCTAAATGATTTGATAACGTTAACTTAACACCACCTATATGTTTAAAAGTTACCTTTAAACACATTTTTCTATTATATTTAAATTAAATAAAATGTTTGAAATATTATTTAAATTTTTATCAGATTTTATAGTTAAAATTTATGGCAAAATCTGTAATAACTCGGATTTGTGAGCCAGAAAGTACCTTTCTGAATGAAATAGAATGTTTATTATGACATCGAACTAAACTCAAGTCTAGTAGTTAAGGCGATTTTGATCTCAAACTTTGCTTTTTATCCTAACAAATTACTCCGTGAAATTTTTTTAAATTAATGAGTTTATTTATTATACGCAAAATAAATTTTTTCATTTGTATTCCGAATAATTTTACTTTAAAAAGTTTGTCCGGAATAAACGCAGTTACAGCAGCAGCAGCAGCAGCCGAAAAATCATTTTCTTTCGGTTTCAACATGTCGTCCAACACGGCCAAACATGAAAATGTCCAGCAGACGAGAAGTAAGTAAGATAGAGATTCAATTTTTTTTCTGGTTTGGTTGTGTATTATTAATTAATTTAAAAATATATTATTTAATTTATGCTACCACAACAAACTTCTAGTCTAGCTATCTCTAGTTTTTAATACCTACTTGTATTTATTTATTTAAATTTTTAAAACTCATAAAAAGATGAATGATGATTTGCTAAAATACCGTTAATTTTGTTATATTTGCATAATCAAAATGGATTATGCCATTATCGTAATAATATCATTTATAATCAACAGTTGCTAAATCAGTTAGAGGTATAAAAATGTTAGTTAAGTTAGTTGTGGTTTGATTGTAGAATGTATGTATATTGTATATTTTTACAAAAAAAGATGTTGAATATTAAATATTATTGTATGTTATATATTATATATAATGTATTATATATATATATTTATATATATATCAATTCAAAAATCTTCTTGTTCGTATTAATTTTAAGTTTTAAAACTTGGCAGACAAAATTTCCTTCATTATATAATTTTCACAATCAGAAAAGTTTGTCTCAATGCCTCTGGAGGAGAAAAGGAAGCTGTACAGTTGTGGCAAAAATTTTGTGTCACTTGATGAGATTGATACCTGGCCAGAATATTACAGAAAACACATTTTACCTCCAAAAAGTACTTGAACCTCTACTTTTAGTATTCTTTAAAAAAATTTTTTTTTAATGTGATTACAATGTGATGATATATTTTTTTAGTAGAGAGTATTGATAATGATTGTCTTAATTTTAGGTAAAACTCGCCTGAAGAGAAGCGAGATAAATAATAAAGTATCCTTATGGCGCGGGGATATCACCAGTCTCGAGATCGATGCCATTGTGAATGCTGCGAATAGTCGTCTGGTTGGGGGTGGGGGTGGTTAGTTTTGATGATGATGGGATGAAGTAGAAGATAAAGATGATGATGATGGTGATTGATGATGATGGTGATTGATGATGATGATGATGGTGATTGATCTTGATTAATTTATCTCTTTTCTACTATTTTATTTATTAATTTTTTTTTTCTCCATTTATTCATTAATAAAAGTATATTATTTTTTTTTCATCTGTTTACATTCATTCATTTATTCATTCATATATTCATTTCTTCCTCATTCATTCATTTATTCATAACTATTTAGGTCATTCCTTCATTTTCTCACTCACTCATTGTTTTGTACTTTCGCTCGATCCATCCAGTTGATGGGGCAATACACAGGGCAGCTGGTTCACTATTGGGACAGGAATGTCAGACACTGAATGGCTGCAAGGTCGGTCAGGTCAAGGTCACGGCTGGTGAGTAGGGGGTGGGCGGAGTAAATGCTTATTGGTTGAATTTAAATCTGGTGGAATGAGTCATAGGTATGAGAGTTTATGTGATTGGTTGATTTTATATGGTTAGGGATGGATCGTTGCTGTGATTGGATGAGTTTAAATCTTAGTGGGAGGAGTCATTATTATGATTGGATGGGTTTAACTCACAGTAAAAAAGCAATATAATCAATCAATCAATCAACTAATATATTAAATTATCATAAACAAATTTGTAATTTCAGGTTACAAACTGCCTGCTAAATGTAAGCGTTCATCATTTCTTTATTTCTTTACCTTAATCTGTAATGTCTTGCATAATTTATGCTAATTAATGCATCAGATGTTTTCCATACTGTTGGACCCCAAGATTGTAACGAGGACCATTTGATTGACTGCTATAAGAATTGTCTCGAAGAACTTGTTAAGAATCAACTCAGATCTATTGTATGTTTGTGTGTGTGTGCGTGTGTGTGTATGTGTGGTTGTTTATTTTTGAAATATGTGTGTGTATGTGTGTGTTGTATAATGCATTTTATTCATTTTTTTTTACTCAGGCATTCTGCTGTATATCAACCGGAATATATGGTGAGATAGATTGATGGGATGGATGGATGGAAGGAAGGATGGATAGTTAGATTGGCAGATGAATGGATGAATGAATGAATTTTGGTATCTATTGTTTGAGACTTATTTATTCATTTTTTTTTAATTTATCTTAGTTGATAATTTAAACATTCATGCATCGGACCATTCATTCATTCAATGAAATATTCATCATTCATTCATTCTTTCATTCATTCATCTTTCCATTCGTTCATTTATTTATTCATTCATTCATTCATTCAGGATATCCAAATAAGGATGCCGTACACGTGGCTCTGGATACGACGAGGAAGTTTCTGGAAAGGGATGGCAATATGGAAAAAGTTGGTTGGTTGGCTGATTGAATGAATGAATGATTGATTGATTGATTGATTGATTGATTGATTGATTGATTGATTGATTGATTGATTGATTGATTGATTGACTAATTGACTAATTGACTGATTGATTGATTTGTTTATTTAGTGACTTATTCACACTCCCACTCATTAATCCATTCAATCATTTGTCTATTGTCTGGTTGGCTGGTTGTTTGATTGGTTAGTTGACTTATCGACAACCACAAATAAAGATAATAATAACGATGATGAGGATGGTGGGATGATGATGATGATGGTGGTGGTGATGATGGTAATGATAGGTTGAGAGAATCATATTCTGTCTCTTCCTCGATCTCGATGTTCAGTTGTACGAGAAAGGAATGCAGAAGTACTTCTATGTCTCCCCATTATTCGGTGAGTTTTGATGATGATGATACCATCATCATCATCAAAACGTCATCACCACCATCATCACGATGTGCTGATGATGGTGATGACGACGACGATGATGGTGGTAATGGTGATAATGATGATGTGATGATGATGGTGATGACGATCACGACGATGATGATGGTAATGGTGATAATGATGATGATAATGATGAAGATGACGACGATGATGATGGTGGTAATAGTAATGATGGTGATGATGATGGTGGTAATAGTAATGATGTGATGATGATGATGGTGATGATGATGATGACGAAGATGATGATGATAATGATGGAGACGAAATTATAAATTCCCTCTCCACCTTACCTCCAGCAGATGACAACAACTCGTCATCATCAAAGCCTCCTAAAACTGACAAGCCATCATCATCCTCGTCGTCGTCATCATCATCGCCATCACTACCATCACCGCCATCATCATCGCCATCATCATCATCATCGTCGTCGTCATCGTTATCTTGTAAGAAATCAAATAAAATACAGCGCCTGGAGTCTAGTGTTGATAAGTGTGACGTCATAATAAAAAAAAATAATAATAATATCGTCAATGATGATGATGATGATGGTGGTAAGGAAGCCGGTGATGGTAATGATGCCGGCGATGGTAATGATGCTAAAATGGCGCATGGTGGGAAGCTTAAGAGTGACAGGAGTAATAAAACTGGCTATCCTAATAGTTGTAATGATGTTGATGACGATGGTGCCAAAGTGCAAACGACATCGTCATCATCACCCCTGTTCTCGTCGTCGTCGTCATCGTCGCCGTCAGAAGTTAAAGAAGCTGCCACTACTGCTGCCACTACTGAAGTTAAAGCTGCCACTGCTGCTGCTACTACTACTTCTACTACTACTTCTACTACTACTTCTACTACTACTAAAACTGCTACTACTACTGCTACTACTACTGCTACTACTACTGCTACTAATGAATGCCACAGAGAAATGAACGATAATGATGATGGTGCTGATTGTGCCGGTAACGATGATGTTACACTTACGACTACCACTACTACTTCTGCCGCTACTACTACTTCTGTCGCTACTACCACTAGCACTACTACTCCTGCTACTGCTAAATGTCACGATGATATGATCACAGATGGGGAGGATGATGATGATAATGAAGTCATCGCCACTTACATCAGTATTAACAATGATACTAATACAAATACTGCCGAAGTTAATATGCGTGATGATGATGATGATGATGATGATGATGATGATGATAGTAAAAATGATCTTGATAGTGATGACGACGAATGTTGTAATAACAAACGAGCTTACGTTTGTAATTGATCGATACATATACAAATACACATACAGACACACACATACAAACAAACACACACAAATGAACATGTCTTCATCAAGTTATTAGTTTAGTTAGAGTTTTTATTTCATTCTCTTGTCATGGAGTTATTGAAAATATCACCTATGTATATATGTGTGTATAATTGTGTGTGTGTGTGTGTGTGTGTGTGTGTGTGTGTGCGCGCGCGTTTGTGTGTGTGTGTGTGCGTGTGTTTGCGTACGTCAAAGAATATAACTTGATTTTTTATTAAGCACAGTTGCATTGTTACACTTTCAATAAAATCCTTTCTTGAAAAAAAATGACTTTATTATTTAGCGTTCTGTTATTTAATTTAGTTAATTAGTCGATTAATTGATACCAATTAGTTAAATTATCAGTAATTAATCGTAATTTTCATTCTATAATTAAGATAGAATTTTAGTCTCGAGTAACACGAAGAAGTTAATGTTAATGGTAGTATAACATTACACCTGGATTTACTGAATTTACTATCACAAAATACTTCAGAGTTGAAATCTCCTTTGTAGCGATGAAATACTTTGCAGTGCATCTCACACAGACTGAACTACCTTAAACCCTGCCATGTTATGTTATGTTATATTATGCTATGTTATATATATATATATATGTATATATATTATATTATATATTTTTTTTATTATGTTATTACATATATTATATTTTATTATATTATGTTCTGTTCTGTTCTGTTACAGATTATCAGTCAATCAATCAGTCAATTAGTTTGTAAAGCGCTCATTCAGCGACTAGAGTAGTAATTCACAAAAATTTGTATCCACTAGTAAAATACTTGATAATTAAAACAGTAATATGCTATAATATGTACCAGGGCTTTTACCGGCCGGTATTCATAAATATTCCTTCTCCATTGTCATTGATTTGTCAAGCTGATACGGAACTAAAGACAACGAGAATGAATTCAGAATGATTAGTTTGGTAGCCATAGTTATAGTTGCATAATTTAGATTGTGATAGTAGTTGTTGTTGTATGAGTAGTAGTAGTAGTTGTAGTAGTAGTAATAGCAGTAGTAGTAGTAACAGTAAAGATAATGCAGTGAAGACTTTTTATGCTGATGGTTTGCTAAGTATATGAAAGTGATATAAATATATACATATATGTGTGTTTGTGTGTGTTGTGTGTGTTTGTGTGTGTTGTGTGTGTGTGTGTGTGTGTGTGTGTGTGCAAGAGAGAGAAAAGGAGGGAGTGTGAGCGATCATTTGTCTTCGACGTGGAATTCCATTTACAATTTAAATGCTTTACTCTACATGGTTGTTTTAATATTTGGGGAATAAATTTGTCTTACTGTATGACATATACACACATACTTACATACATACATACATTCACACATATGTAGATATACACAAACATACATACAAACATACATACATACAACTCTATTAAGGGATTCAGTATAAATCGTGCATCAGGTTATGTTAGCAGAAACTTTTGAAAAATTACGATTTTAAGTAAATAAGTTTAATTAATTGATTGATTATCGGTTATTTTATTTGGTTTCTAATTTATAAAATGAAACATTTAATCATTAATTAATTAAAAAATTTCAACGAAATTTAAAAAAAACTATTTATATTAATAAAACGTTCAGCTAAGAACATCGCAAACAATCTCAACTGAATTTTACTTCAACACCAAATCTCACGCCACTGGCACACACACACACACACGCACACACATAAACACAAAATGGATGACTACCATCAGCACGACCACCACAAAAGGTTTCGTCTCGTTTCGAAAACAGGCGAGTGCCTGGTGGTTTTCAAAATCTCAACCAAGGAACGACTCCTGGCCTATCTGAGAGATAGCTTCACCAGCTTCATCGATATGAAGTGGAGATATCATTTTTTAGGATTTTTCGGCACGTGTTTCGCAACTTGGACCATTTTTGGTTTAATTTGGTACGCAACTGTCGATGCCAACGACACTGCGACAAATTCTACGGTGAGTTCGTGCATCGGGGAGGTTTTTAGTATGGGAGAGGCAATTTTATTTTCGTACGAAAGCCAATCTACAGTCGGTTACGGGTCGAGATACCTGCTGCCGGAATGCAACTTCGGTGGTTATATTCTGCAGATTTTGCAGATTTTTGTCGGAGTTCTAACGCCTTGTATCATAAGTGGAATCCTTTTCACGAAATCTCGAAGGCCGAAGCGACGAAGTGAAACGATTGTATTCAGCGAGATGGCCACCGTATACGATGATAACTACCAGGAGAGGATTGAAATTCGCGAGCTTAGTACGGACTCAAAAATTAAAAGAAAGATAATCACGAAGAAGAAAAAGAGGAGGTTGTTTCAATTTCGCATAGGGAACATAAGACAATCGAACATCATTTCAACGTCGGTCCGAGTGTTCGTCGTTAAGGAGCGCAAAACAAACGAAGGAGAAGTCATTCCATTCTGCCTGCACCAACTACCCATCTCGACTAGGTACGAAGGTAGGAAAGAAGATGAAGAGGACAACCCGAACCTCATCTTTCTCCCGTGGCCAGTCATGGTCACCCACATTATCGACATGGACAGCCCTCTGAAAGACATCCAGGACACTACATTGAAGTTCGAAATTATCGTTTTATTCGAAGGGATCGTCGAGTCTACAGGGAAACCCTCCCAATTTCGCACCTCCTACACCCCTGACGAAATCATATGGCATCATAAATTTGCCCCGATTGTGATGGAGTTCAAAAAAGCCGAGGGAGAAATAATTAAGGATATAATTGACATTGATTACTTCACGTTTAATATAACCAGTCCGGTTAATCGGGCCGCCAGTAGGGAGCACGTCATCACAAAAACTGAGCGTGCCAAAATTTAGCAGTTATCAATTTTAACGCATACGAAGATGTATCTGATTGCACCAACTGTACGAATGTACAATTTTTTATATGGATGTAAAACTTACACATATAATATAAATATTTTTTGTTGATTAATTTATTATGTTATCATTGCTATCATTCTTATATATTTCTTTCTATTTTGGGGAAACGTCTTTTTTTTAAATTCGAAAAAATCAACAATAACAACAACAATAATAATAATATAAGTCACGTGATGTTTATGTTTTCATGACTACGTTTGTTTTGGTTTGTATATATGCATGTATATATATATATATATATATATATTTATATAAATACATATATATATAAATACATATATATATATATACACACAAAAAGATATATATATATATAAATAGAAGATATATAGAATATATATGAATATACTTATTCTATAGTATAAACATACATGCATGCATGCATGTATATATGTATGCATGTATATGTGTGTACTTTGTTTACAAACAAACTAACTAACTAGCTGAATTGGAGTTGCGATTAATTAAGTTAAATTGAAATAAAATAATAATAACAATAATAATAACATAAATAATAATAACATATACAATTGAACTAATAAATTTCATTAATTCTTATTTTAACAAATTAATTGATATTGTTTATTTAATTGTATTTCATTATTTAATAGTTAATTTAAACAGTTAAATTATTAAAAAAATTTATATATTTTATTTTTTCGAAGAATTATAACTTGAAAAATTAGATTTTTTTTTAGTTTGTTTGAGAGAGAATGGAAAGAGCATTTTTTTCAAATCATCAACAATTGATTTAATTTAATTTTAATAGTTAATAACTAAATAACATTCAATAATATTATTTATTATTATTATTATCTTTTAATGTTTTTATTATTAATTATAATTGGCTAATTAAAAAACATGGGGCATTTTAAGAGAGGCCGAACAGTAAGTGTATTAGTTTTAGATTAAATTTAATTAAGTATGTGATTAATCAGTATTAATTCGCTTTAATTTGTTTGTGTATGTGTGTTTTTGTGTGTGCCAAGAAAGAGAGAGAGAGATAGAAGGAGAGAGAGAGAGAGAAAGAGAAGGAGAGAGGGAGTGGAGAGAAAGAGAGAATGTATGTCATGAGCTATGTCTCTATGATTCATTTCATAAAGTCTGTGATTGTGTTTTGTTGATTTATCTGTTTATAAGAAACTATTTTAAATCAATTATTTATTTAATAATAGCAATAATTAATGAATAGATTAATAAATAAAGTTAATTGTTTATATATTCGTAAATTTAAAAAAAATTTTAGCTGCTAGAAAGAGAGCTAGGATTGATGAAGTAC
>NW_008704623.1:1212334-1216399 GCF_000326865.2 Helobdella robusta | reverse complement strand
TACTACTACTACCACTACTACTACTACTCCTACTACTATTACTTCTACTACTACTATTACCATCCATCCATCCTCTAATTTTAGGAATCCCAATCAGCCATCAGCATCTAGTATGGCAGACGACAGAGCTAGCGAACGACAAATCGTTACATCAATACAATATAAAAAGTGGCGCCAACATCAAACTCGTTCTGCGTATGAGAGGGGGTCCAATCAACACTAAAAGAAGTTAGGGAAATTAGGGAATGATGATGATGATGATGATGATTATGATGGTAATGATGATGATGGTTATGGTGATGATTGAATTGATGATTACAATGTTCTGTCGTTGTTGAAGTTTTTTTTCTCTAATTTTTTTTTGTTTTTTTTTTTATTTGAACACGCACACACACAAATACATACAAATATTTAAACACACACACACACACACAAATACATACTTAAAGACACACACGCACACAAACAACAACATGAACAACAACACAAACAACGACAGTTCAGATAAACGAACCACCAACAATTCAAGAAGTGGTGGAATACCTGGCGGAGATAGACGCAAAGGGGGCTTCAAGGGGCGGGACAACCTCAACCCCCTCATCTTCTGCGCCCTCACCGTCCTCTTCTAGTACCTCAGTGGGCCTAGAGACACGACCGATGACTGTGATCGTTTGCAAGCAGGGCAATCAGTATAACTTGTATAGGATTTTTGATGAGGGATATGATGGCGGGGTTGAAGCTGGTTGTTTTGGGACCAGGTCGGTTGGTTGGTTGGTTGGTTGGTTGGTTGGATGGTTGGTTGGATGGTTGGTTGGTTGGTTGGTTGGTTGATTGGTTGGTTGGTTGGTTGATTGATTGGTTAGTTGATTGTTTGGTTGGTTGGATGGTTGGTTGGTTTGTTCACTTAATAAAGAGTTTTTTTAATATTGTCAATCAATCAATCAATCAATTTATCTATCTATCTAATTATTCAATCGACTAGCTAACCAACTATCAACCTTTACTATCAATTAATTAACCAACTAATCAGTCAACAAATTGATCTTTCAATCAGTCAATCAATTAATTAATCAGTTAATTATTCCATCCATCAATCAATCAATCAACCGACCAACTAATCACAGCCGTGAAAAACGAAAACCGGAAGTGGCCAACAATATCAATAATAATAGTAGTAGTAGTAGTAGTCGTAGAACTGAGTTTGAACGACTGATTGAAAACGGACAGATGAAAGACAAAATGATGATGATTAAGAGTAAGATGAAACATAATAAGGAGAAGAAAGTTAGTAATGATGATGACAATGATGATGATGAAATTGTTGCTGCTATAATTGTAGTTTCAATCAATCAACCAATCAATCAATCAACCAACCAATTAATCCAATCAAATTTCAGCTGTTGAAATCTGAGCCGACTAACCGTCAACTGCCAAATGATGATAAGAAAATGTTGCAACAACATAAACAACAGCAACAACAACAACAAAAGAATTATATGCATCTTCCTCCGATTGTGTCAAAACAACAACAACAGCAGCATCTTCAACAACAACTACATCAACAACAACAGCATCAGCAACATCAACAACAACAACTGCATCAAAAACAACAACTACATCATCAACAACAACATCAACAACAACTACATCAAAAACAACAACAACAACAACTCCCTAAATTGTCACCGTGGCTTTCAACAAATTCACTTTTAGTTGCACTGGCAATGTCGGAAAATACGAAGGCCAAATTCCACAGATTCGACGACGACGATGACGTCCACAAAAGCAAAAATGGCCTCCCGGAAAAGGATAAAATCGTCACCAAAGGCATTAAAAACAACAAAAATAACGCCTCTAACGGTGCCAACAACAACAACATCAACAACATACGCAAACTAAACAATAAAGCTACATATGATGATAACGCTACGGCTAGTTATGGTAGTGATCTTCTAACAAATGATGATGATGATGACGACGACGACGATGATGATGATACCATCAAAGAAACACGTGATGATGATGATGATGATGATTGTGCCACTGATGATGGTTTTAAAGAGGTACTGGTTTTGAGAAAAAAGCTGAAATCGTTTGAGAAGAAGGAGAAAAGATATGAGAAGATTCGGATAATCAACAATTGCGAACAACAACAGCAACAACATCAACAACAACATCAACAACAACATCAACAGCAACAACAACAACAGCAGCAACAACAACATCAACAACGTTATCTCATTTCAAAAGTTGACAAAAACGAATTTTTGAGTCCTGAAAAAATTAAACCAGCATCATTATCACCACTACCACCATCACCATCATCATCAGCATCATCAACCTCTTCTTCTTCATCATCATTAACAACATCAAAAACATCATCAGCAACGGCGACAACAGAAATTAATGATAATGATTATATTTGCGTTAGTCAGAATGAGTTACTCATCTCAATTTTACCACCACCGCCATCATCATCATCATCATCAAATTTAACCATCACAACATCAGCAATTTTTTCTACTACTACTTCTACTACTACTACTACTACTACTACTACTACTACTACTACTACTACTACTACTACCACTACTGCTACTACATTAATGTCATCAGCAACAACAGCACCAGTTACATCATCATCAACAACATCGACAACATCGTCGTCATCATCGTTATCATTGTCGTCAAGTGTAGTCGTTGCAGCAGCAGCAGCAACTCTTGCTACTACTACTACTACTACTACTACATCGTCGTCATCGTCAAATAAAGACAACGTTAATAAATACATTGCCAAGTTGAAGGCAAGAATAATGGAAGCTAAGTTAGAAATAACCGCGTCGTCGTCGTCGGCAACAATTACGTCATACAAAATGACGTCACCGTCAGCAGCAACAACATCATCATCATCATTAACATGGACGACAACAACAACAACAACATCAACTTCATTAACACTAGCAACTATAACCTCAACTGCAACAACAACAACAACAACGCTAGCACCAATGACAGCTGACACATTGGTATCAACAAAAAATCAAATAATAAACAGCAACAACATCAACAACAACGACAACATCAACAACAACAACAACAACAATGATAATAATCATAATAATAATAAGAAGAATAATAATGGACTTAGTATTAGGAATGCTAATAACTACAACAATTTCGTTAATAGCAAAGATAGTTCTACAACAACAACTGCTACTACCGCTACTACTTATGCTGCTGCTGCTGCGGTTGCTTCTACTACTACTACTACTAATAATAATAATAATAATAATAACAATAATAGCCTTACATCAGGATATATTTTTCCTTTGTCGTCTTTGTATCCGCCCAGCAATAAAGCAATTGTCATCAACAACAACAACAACAGCATCAACAACAACAGCATCAACAACAACAGCATCAACAACAACAACAACATCGTTAGCAACAACATCAACAACAACAAAAGCAGCATTATCAACAAAAGCATCAGCAACAACAACAACAACATCAACAAATATTTACCATTCAAACACTCGCACAAAGCTATTAAAAAAGCCGACAAGAAAATACTTGGAGATAATAATAACAATAATAATAGTAATAATAATAATAATAATAATGATGATGATGACGATGATGATCATGATGATTACAGTCGGTATTATCATCTGAAAGATGCGGTAATGATTATCATTATCATCATTATTATTATTATTATTATTATTATTACTTTTATTATTATTATTATTACTATTATTATTATGTTTTTGTAATTAATAGCAATAATTAAAAAAGAAATATGAATAATTGTTTTCTCTTCAGAATTTTAAAAGATGGCTGAGTCTGTATTTAGCGAAGGCCGACTTATACTATGATGACGACGAAGACGACGACGACGAAGAAGAAGAAGAGGAAAATTATGATAGTGATTATTTCATTGACGACGATGATGATGATGAAGAGGATGATGATGGCGGTTTTCATAACGATGACGATGTTTTTACGAATTTTCCAGCCCTGGGATTTCCTGCTTCCCTTTTCTCGTCACACCTCGGGGGATAT